>NC_061113.1:170060299-170231359 GCF_002878395.1 Capsicum annuum
GAGAGAGAGAGAGAGAGAGATAGAGAGATATGTTAGTAAGTATATATATAAGTAGTGAATATATGTACATTAAGTATATATATATATATATATATATATATATATATATATGTTAATGACCAAGAATATAAAAAGAAAAAATATAGAAAGGCATATAAAAAAAATTATTTCCCTATTATTATTTATATAGCTAACCACTTGCTATATTATTTTATTATCTATCTATATTACCTATTATTATCTATCTAACTATATTACATCTACTTGTCTATTTATTTATTACCTATTATTATTTATATAGCTAACCACTTGCTATATTATTTTATTATCTGTCTATATTATCAATTATTATCTATCTAACTATATTACATCCACTTGTTTATTTTATTGGTATCAGAACTGTAAGATTCTAGGAGACCTTATTATATATGTTTTCAAGAACTCAGAAAAGAAATCCTAGACCCTACGAACGTTTAATAATATTAGATTTAGAATATTATTGGTCTCAGAAAAATTTAAAGGAACAACTTAAAAAATTATATAACTTCTTATTGCAACATAGGCAATTAAGTATTAAATTATTCAAACTTTCTCCATAGTCTAGAGAAGAAGTTTGGACTGAATTACAAGAGATAGATAATAGATTAAGAGAAGTTAGAGAACAAATAGCTTCTATTAACCACGAGCTTTGGGTAGACAACATTTTAAGAGATATGCACCCTTTTTATTTGGCTTAATGAATATACCACCAAAAATACAAAAACATTAAAAAAAATCAAAAATAATTTGTATAGTTTATACATAGAATATAAAAGAGTTTAACAAATAATGTGTTATCAAAAATAATAAATAAACCAAGAATGATTTCAAGACAACAGTTAGAAGAGGTAATAAATGTAGATAAAGAAATACAATTATTTCAACAAAATAAATCAAAACTGTTAAATGCTAAAACATTATATAATGAAGGAATGTTTTCAAGAGCATAACTATATGGGCATTATAGAGAAGAACAGATGTGTGTTATCGGAGAAGATAGTTGTAGCATAAATTTAATAAGCTCAGACTCTTTAAAAGAAATTATAAAATTAAACATGAATCTTATGCACATGGGATTAATAGTAATAGGCATAAAAGGATTAACTAGAAAAAAAATTAGAAACTAAAGTGTTAATCACAATATATGATAATAGATGGTCAGACTCAGAAAGATCTATAATAGGAATAACTGAAGTAGACATGACTAATAATAGAGGACGTTTTTATTGTAGTCTAGACTGTATGATAAATACTTTAGAATTCGAAAAACATATTAAAATAGGTGTACAGACTAAAGGATATGAAGAAATGAATAATGAAAATAATTTACTTATATGTGTAGGATTTATAGGAAAACTTGTCACTAACAATAGTATAAAGTTTAGTCTAAAAATAGACGATATAGTAAGTTTAATGGGAAATAAAGGTATTAAATTACTAAAATCCCTAAAAATAAATTCAGAAAAATATGCAGGATTAGAATGAAATTTAGAAAGATTTACTAAGAAAGAAATACTAAAGCCAACCAATCATTTAATGTATATAAACAGTAAAGGAAAAGCTTCAGTAAGATTCATAGACTATCAATATACAAATGAAAAAGAGACTGATGAAGAAATTGAAGAATGTGAGAATACTAATTTTATGAATATAGAAATATTAGAAGAAGGTTTTGAAGTAAATAAAGTTATAATAAAAGCAGAAGCTCTATATGAAACAAATAGCAATAGTATATTTAAATGCACAGGCTATAAATTAGGAAACTTAGACCTTGAGGAAATGAAAGAGCATTTTATAAAATGTGAATTAAGAACAGATAATTATGGTTATACACGTAAAAAGAAAATAAAAAATGAAGACTCAGAATTGATTTATAGTATAGACGAAAGTATAAAAGAATTTATGGAAAGTGCGGCAAGTTCCTCAAGCCCTTTCCAAAGAACAACTGGTATGCAAAACGTACCATTAACAACAGAAAATTTATCAAGACATAGAGTATTTAGAACAAACTCAAACACTCGGACAGAACAAGATATAAAACCTAGAGGAAAAAGAATGTCAATAGAAGAACTCATTAGATTACAAGGAGGTAATAAAGGAAAAAATCTAAATTTATCAGCTCATGACCCTCAGGCATGGAATAATACAATAGACATGTGGAAAAATGTAATTGTAGCAGACTACATACAACATACACAGGATAATCAAGAACTAGATGCAGAAATTATGTATAGATATTTAGAAACATTTTTAAGAGAAAGTACTAAAGCACTTTGGGAAGCTTATAAGATAATATTCCCACAAGACTTTCAAGAATTAGTAGAACTCGGCTCAAATCCAAACAATTTTATAAACAAAGTACATACTCTTCTAATAGGCTAGGATCCCAATAGTGGATTAGTAGTATTACAACAAAGAGCTTTAATAAATTTAGAACAATTAAGTATAATCATTGGTCAAGAATTAAAGAATTTTTCAGTGATTACTTTTATTATTATACAATTAGTGGGAACTCATTTGATCGGACTCTAAGAGCTAGATTATTTAATAAATTACCAGGAGTTTTAGGAAGAGAGATAGAAGAAAAATGGTCCAAGAGAGAAGGAGTAATACAAAACTCAAACAACCCATGGTCCATAGGACAAAGAATACAACATGTAATAGATATACTACGAGAAAAATGTACAAATAAATAGATACAAAAACAATTAAAAAGAAGTGATACAGATTTTTGTAAAAACATATATACTACACAACATTATGACCAAAATTTTTAGATAGTCTTGGGATGATGAGGCTTCTGCCTTGCCTTTTCCTTTTCATGTATTCATACTGAAACAAAAATCATTAGTTGTCTTCTTTCATTATTCTACTTAAATGATCAGCTAAGTTATTATCCTTTCCTTTAATGTGTTCTACAACAATATTATAGATTGAAGTAGCATCTAGGAAATTTAACCATCTCCTTTTACTACTATTCTTATGTTTTATTTTTTGATAAAACTTTACTATAGCCTCGCAGTCTGTTCTTACTAATATTTCAGGCTTATTTAATATATAAAGTTTAAAACTATTCAAACCATAAATTACTACTAGTGTCTCTGCATCTATGCTATTTAACTTTCCCTTTTCTTTATATTTTTCACTTGAATAAGCACAAATTTTTTTCATCCTTTTTATCACTGTATTTATTGGGTTTTGCCTTTAATATTACTTCCCATCCTTGAAGGCTTTCGTCTGTCTCAACTATTAAATAATTTATTTCTAATTGTAATTCTTCATACATCGTTGCCCTTTTTATTATCATTACATGTACAATTTTTCATTTATCACATTCTAGTGGTATTTTTGATTTTATTTGGCCATCTGAGTTTTCATCTGGTTATCCTTAATAAAATGATATTTAGTTAAACTAGGTTATGTCTGCACTGGTGAGTGAGTGATATTACTAACGCATATTATCCAATTTTTCGTAATTAAACATCCTCCATTATTTTGTACCATAAAGTCTAATCCTAACACAAAGTCTGCTTTTATGTTTAAATCTCTAACTAGTATTTCACTAAATGTAAATGATGGTTGGTAAAAATTTTCACAAGTATTAATAAAACTTATTTTTGCTTTTGATATATAGTCTGTATAGGTATTATATGTTTCGTCCATTTGCATGGATTCTTGAGGTTTTGACAATTTTTTAATTAATTCTGCTGTTTAAAATGCTCCCTGTACATCCAGAATCAACTATAGCGAAAGTCTCAAACTCATAGTCTTGAATTTTTATTCTTGCTAAAACTTTGACTGTACTAATTTTATTTTCTTCATTACATACCATTCCTTCAAATGGTATCATTATTGATTTTTTTTGTCTAACTCTATTATTTTCAGCAAATGCATTTAATAATTCTACTTCTAATAAATCTTCCTCTGTAATACCTCTTCATGTTTTTCGAGGTTATAAACTCTCATTTCTAATATTTTTAGTCTTCCTTCTAATTCTAATATTTTATCGTCTGGTGTTTTAACTATTGGTTCAGGTTGTTTCTTGTGAAAATTACTTAAATTGTTTGTTGATTTTTGAATTTTTAGGATCTCTGGAATTTTTTAATATATAGTTTATGTATCCTTCCTTGTAATATTTCCTACATTTTGCCCTTTTGTTTTTACTTACTGCCTAATCTTTTTCCTTCCTCAAATTCATGTTCACATTCTTCTATCAAATTTACTAAATCATAATAGTCTGAGTTTGTTTTTTCTAATCCTATTTCATTTATAAATTCATCTTCTCCTGAATCGAAAGAATCTGATTTGTTTATTTCTTCTTCAAAGACTTCCATGCTTCTAATAGAGTATATAGTTTCATTATCTGACATATATTCATCTACATTTATTAAATTTTCATTTACATCTTCTATTAATTGTGCATTCTTAGATTTATTATTGATTCTTGTTGAACAAGTATTTGCTAAGTGTTCTACGCTACCACAGGTAAAACATTCTAATTTATTTTTATAGGTTCTACTAGTGTTATATTTTCTTACATATTTATCCTTATCTAGGTATGACTTTTTTGCAGTTGATCTTCTTAAATAATGTTTCTTCTTAAAGATACTAATGAGCAACACTCATTTTAGACCACTTACGATGCTAGAACAATCAAAATTAGATAGAACAATTTTTGGACCCTACAACTTGGTATGTTACGAACCATTCAACTTAACTTTCAGACGAAGGCCAGAAGTACAAGTGGATAAGCCGCAGGTATGTCTATTAGACAATTTATGGATAACATATAATAGAAGTGACATTAATTATTTTATTTCAGTTCTAAATACATTAAGTTACTATTTTACTGAGAAAAATACCACTAACAGGTTTAAATTCTATGTTTCTCAGAGGACGGCAGCAAGGTGTGTTCCAGACTTGGATAGAGGTAATGGACGTCATAAAAGACTGTAAATCACCCCTTTATAAAGGTTTTTATGACCTCTCAAAAACTCTAGATTATGCCCAGAGAAATCTGAGACCAAATTATTTTATTACTCCACCTTTAAGACTAGAAACACAAAATTCCACAATATAATATTAATAAAGACACGGACAAAATTATATTTTGTGATCATTATTCCCCTATGACCGAAAATTTAAAAAGACTGAATCAAGTCAATGAAGTTTTAAGACAAGATAATAAAAATCTTGTAAAAGAAAAAGGGCAAATGTTAAAACATATAAGTATTTTACAAAACCGTATAAAAATCCCTCATTTTGAAATTTTACAACAGACTCAGTCAACTTATGAGACCCAGCCAAAGAGTTTTCCATCTTCTTTAAAAATGGAAAAACCTACTGTATTGGGTAATAATACAGCTAGTCCAACTCAACGGTAGCTGGTAAAGATTTCTCAAATCTATTAATGGGTGTGCTTTCTCCAATGAATGCAGCAAGACCCACTGTATCGGATAATGATACAGCTTGTCCAGCTCAAACAGTAGTTGGTAAAGACTCATCAAATCCGTTAATGGCTGACACTTTGCCAAAAAGTGTAGGGAGAATACTCCCAGCTAGTTTTAAAACCACAGATACTCAAACAATAGATGAAGAAAGTTCTAGACTATCTAAAGACACTAATGAGCAACACTCATTTCAGACCGCTTACGATGCTAGAAAGAGTGAGAAAGTTCTCTAATTTTCTTAAGTTCTTTAAATTTCTTAGTTTCAAAAGTTTGTAAGTTACTTCAAAAAAAAAGTGTGTGAAAAGTGTGAAAAATTTTCTTAGTTCTTCATTTTCCGATAGCTGTCAAGTTTTTAGGGGACTCCCGAAAGGAAAACCTTACTTCTTCCTTAAGACATGTAAGTAGTAGTTACATAGGTCTTTATATTTTTCTCCCAAATTTGTAAATTATGTTTGAATTAATCAAGTTTATATTTTCCTTCACATGTGTTTTATTATTATTAAGATCCGGATCTCCAGCGATTTTTTGCCAGTTTTCTGATCTTGTAAAATTTGTAAATTACTTATAAAAATACCCTCAGTATATGATTATTCCTCAGTGTCTTACCAATAACGATGGATTAATCTGTAAATTCCTAGGGACTTGAAAAGTCCGAAGAAGATAAAAAAGGACTGTTGTTATTCTCCCGGGGTGTGATTAAAGAAGATATTGTTAAAATATCTAAAACTGAAGAGAAAGAGATGAATAGAGAATAAAAATGTTTTAAAAAAATCAAAAAAACAAAAAATGCAAAAGTAATATATATTGGGAGAAAATACACTTGGACCTTTATGACTTGAACACTTACACTGGACTAGGACAATGAATGAGGGAGTACTGAGTAGGACTTTACACCATGTTAAAACACAACTCCAATAATTCAGCTTTAATATCTTAATATTACTTACCTATTTTTAATAACTTAAAAACTACTTACCTGCTTTAATAACTTATTATAATAATTTGTTTGCTATATTTATCTGTCTATAGTATTATACTAACTATATAATCCACGATATATATACATATATAAGTAATATATATTCTTGCTTATTATTATTACTAGTAGAAGTATAACTTGTCTATATATAAGACTATAATATATACATCCTTGTTAATATTATATATATAGAATGCATATATACTATTAAACATGTACCAAAGAGATATTTGTCAAATAATATTATATTAATTACCTATTTTGTACCACCATATATATATATATATATATATATATATATATATATATTAAATAATATACTAATAATAGACAAGTTGCAGACTGGTTAAAATATAGTTTAATATAAAAACTATATAATAGTACCACCAGTATTGGTACCAATAATACCATATTTACTGATGGTAAATATGTACCATATTATTGATTATACAAAATATAGGGACTTTTAGTATTACCTATATATTGGTATATTATATAATATATATTAAATAATATATTGGTACCATATAATATAATTTTAATTATATATTATATAAAATACTATTATATGGTACCAATATATTTTAATTATATATTTACTGATGGTACCAATAATATATATTGGTACTATTAGTGATACCTATATATTTACTGATGGAACCAATATACAATCTTAGTATATTACCAATATAGTTTATGGTGGTCCCAATATATATGGTACCAATATATATTTATATATGGTACTAATTAGATCATATATAAATAATATATATATATTCACTATTGCAAATTATAGTCTGGTACTATATATATATATATAGTGCCATATTACCTAATGTTACAGTAAAGGAAAAGTTTCAGTAAGACACTACTAAACATGTAGCAAAAAGAGAAAAAAAAGCAAGAAAAAATCAAGAGTAAGAAAATTCTCTAGTTTTCTTAAGTTTTTTAAATTTTTTAGTTTCAAAAGTTTGTAAGTTGCTTCAAAAAGAAAAAAAAAAAAAGGAGTATGAAAAGTGTGAAAAGTTTTCTTAGTTCTTCATTTTTCGGTAGCTGTCAAGTTTTCAGGAGACTCCCAAAAGAGAAACATCACTTCTTCTTTAAGACATGTAAGTGATAGTTACATAAATCTTTGTATTTTTCTCCCAAGTTTGTAAATTATGTTTGAATTAATCAAGTTTATATTTTCCTTCACATGTATTTTATTAAGATCCGAATCGCCGGTGGTTTTCTGCCAATTTTTTTATCTTGTAAAATTTGTAAATTACTTATAAAATATCCTGAATATATGGTTATTCTCTTAGTGTTTTAGCAATAACGATAGATTAATCTGTAAATTCCCAGAGACTTGAAAAGTCTGAAGAAGATGATGGTATGTACCATAATACATCCATAATATTATATGGTAATATATGGATCATATAATATAGGTCAAACTCATCGATAGGACCTCAAACTTGTCCCTACAATTCACTTAGACCCCTAAATTAAGGCTTATACCTATTAAACCCTTAAACCCTCGAATTTTGCTTCGATTGGGCATTTTTTACACAATCAGCAAAATGTATATAGAGAGTGTGTTACACTCGCGTGATGTGGCAAAAATGCCCAATAAAAAAAAACACGTGGCAAAAAAAATATATGTGGAATTGCTGATTTATTTTTCTATTTAATTAGCTATTTAATAATAATTTTTTAATTAAAAAAAAAAAGAAAAAAAGCATACCCACCGCTCAAACGTCATCTTCTTCACCCCCACCCCACCTCCCTCCGTCGTCTTCCCTCACACACACACACATACATCGTCTTTACCACCCCCTCCCCTACCCCAAACCCCATAGTCTTCACACACACGGTCATCGTTTTCACCCTCATCCCCCACCCCGTCGTCTTCATCCCCTACCCCCGTTGTCTTCACACATAACTCCATTTTTATTCCTTTTCTCCATTTTTTCCAACGATTAGATTAAGACAATAAATTAAAAACTAAATTATATTCTTCATTGCCAAATACATTGAAATTTCAAGAAGTAATATTTTAACCACTATATTAATAATCCAAAATATTTTAACAAGATTTGGACAACAACAAAAACATCGAGTTTGGAATCTTTGCCAGCAAAGATTTTAAATCAAATTCAGCCATGGACTCATGTGTTTTTCATAGAAATAAAAGCAAATATATCACTCTTCAAGTTTACTTTGGGTTTTCCAACTGAATGAGAAACCTTTAATTTCACCATCGTGATTGTTTTTATCAAGGACGAAGGCATTACTATAATGGAACTTTGAGCCTCATATGAACAAATTTAAGGGAAAAAAAAATGAAGATGAGTTGGAGAAGAAGTTGGAGAAAAAATGAGGTTTTTCTTTTGTTTCTTTTAATTTTATTTCATTAATAATTTTTGGGGGGCTCACAGTGCCACTTGGCACCATTTTATTCGAGATTTAGTTAAAAAAATACTTCTCACGCGCCTCCCGCAAGTGCATAACACGCAGTGTGCCATGTAGGCAAAAAATGCTCAATCGAAACAAAATTCAGGGGTTAGGGGTCTAATAGGTACAAGTCTTAGTTTAATGGTCTAAATGAATTTTCGAAACAAATTTAAGATCCTATCGATAGATTTGACCTATAATATATATATGGTACTATATATATAATATTATATGATATGGTATGTAATACCATACCATATAATATGACATTATCCATATATCCATATATATACCATATTACCATATGGTATATATATATATATATATATATATATATATATATATATATATATATTATAGGTAATAACGATTAAACTACGGATTTGATAATATTACTATCCGTTAGATATCCGTTAGATAGTCATTATTTACCAATATTACTATCCAGAATATTACTAGGGTATATATGATCCGTTAATTACCAATATACTAATGTAATAACATAATAATGACAATGGATACTACCCCAAGACCTATTTTTATATATTTTTGGTAAAACATATTATATTAAACGCAAAAGGATGGTTTTCATGCACAATCTTCATGTATTTATTAAATGAAAAATTAATAAATGTAGATGGACACATGTCAGAAAATGAAAGTATATACTCCATTAGAAGCATGGAAATCTTTGAAGAAGAAATAAAAAAACTTGATTCTACCGATTCAGGAGAAGATGAATTTATAAATGAAATAGCATTAGAAAAAACAAACTCATACTATTATGATTTAGTAAATTTGATAGAAGAATGTGAACAAGAATTTGAGGAAGGAAAAGGATTAGACAGTAATCAGTGTTGTTTTTGTAAATGATTTCCAAGTAAAAACAAAAAGACAAAATGAAGGAAATGTTACAAGAAATGATGCATAAACTGTATAGAAAAAACCTCAAGGATTCTAAAAATTCAAAAATCAACAAACAATTTAAGTAATTTTCACAAGAAACAACCTGAACCAATAGTTAAAACACCAGACGATAAAATATTAGAATTAGAAGAAAGCCTAAAAATATTAGAAATGAGAGTTTATAACCTCGAAAAACATAAAGAGATAATTACAGAAGAAGACTTATTAGAAGTAGAATTATTAAACACATTTGATGAATCTATTTTATTGGTATTAGAGAATAAACCAATAAAATGTCTGATACCAATAAAATAGACAAGTGGATGTAATATAGTTAGATCCTTTATGATATAACTATATTACATCTTAGTATATTTTGTTACTGTGGTATTACATCCACTGTATATTTGATATACCTGGATGTAATATATTGGTGGTCCTTTGTAATATAACCTGGATGTTAGGTACCACTATATAGATGAACAGGTATATTACATATATATATATATATATATATATGATACTTAGGTATTATGATAAACATATATATATATATAATATCTAGTTGTACCAAATAATATACCAATATTATTGGTATATATTCATTACATGAAATATATCCAGGATTAGGGTAATTACATATTCCATTATTACATATTACCTATCCATATAATGTTCATTCAATATATTTGGCGAATAATACAGTTTAATATTACTATTTGAATGAACGGAATATTGATACTATGGTACCATATAGTATATAGTATCCATAGATTATATAATATTGTATAATATATATATGATTACCATAGTACCAAATATTAACATAATATGTATTATACACTATATACATATATTAGGTACTACAATACCTATTTACAAATGGCACTATATAAATAATATATATATGACTATATATATATAATAGGTTACCATTATTTTAATATTTATATATTACAATACTATAGATTACATAGTATTGGTACCAATATAACCAATACTATGATTACAGTACCATATATCCAATATTTATGGTTATATGATATAGTAAATGGTGTATATACATATATATGGTATTATAGGTATTATACATATAAATATATGGTATACCTTACTCCCTCCGTTTCATAATAAATGAATTGTTGAATTTTGACACACAAATTAAGGAAAAAGTATTAAAGACATAAATTTAACACAACTTTCCATTTTAACCCATAAAAAAGAAAAAGTTGACTTTGTAATACTTTTTCAAAAGTTAATTGGTTGTCAAATCATAAGGGTAAATTTGAAAAAAAATTCAATGATTCACATATTTTAAAACACCAATAAATACCCCAACAATTCACTTATTTCGAAACGGAGGGAGTATCATATATGGTACAATACCATATGGTAATATTATACCATATGATAATATGATATATTATGGTATTGTATAATATTATTATATCACCATATATATTACCAACATGTAACATAATTGGATACCATATGGTATACCATTACCATATTACCATATGGTATACCATGTGATAATATGGTATAATATAGGTAACATATTATTTATTACCTATATAGTAATAAAATAGGTAATATTTTATATAAGTATATATATATATACTTATTTTAAACCAGTCTGGTAATAATACCAATATATTATGGTACTAATAAGTATATTAGTACACATTTACTATTGCATATAGATCCAATGTTAGTACCAATATAATTATTATGGTAATACTAATATATTACCATAATAAATATATATTACCATATAATTATATAAAATATTACCTATTTTATTATCATATAAGTAATAAATAATATATTACCTATATTATACCATATAATATATTTATTTGGGTAAATATACCATATACCATATTTACCAGTTATAGGGTAAATATACTCCCCATAATAGTAGTACTAATAATAAACTATAATTATTATAATTAGTTACCCAAAGTTGGTACCAATATAATTATTATTTGACAAGTACCAATGTCGGTACCTATGTGCATGATGTATAAAGGGAAGTGACGTGCATATGTAAGGTGAAAGTACTGCAGTGTATTAGATTTTTAAAAAAAATAAATAAAGTAGTAAGTAAAATAAAGGGTTAAATATCTCATTTTGAAATAAAATAACTTAGCCCTTTTATTTCCATGTTTCAGAAAAAAGAAAAGAGTCTTTCATAATCTTTATTCAACAATCAAATTTAAAAAAAAATTGCATTTGTAGGGAAAAGTATATATTATTCTTTAAAAAATAATTAAAGTTCTTTTAAAAGAAATATGCAGAGGTTGCAACCCCATTTTTTTTTTTATAAAAAAATCCAATCTAGTTTTGAACCAAGACATGCTAGTGTTGAACTCTAAAGAAGTTCTAGCCCACAAAATTTAACCTCTTAACAATACGAATTAAACCCCTAATCCTAGCGATTGCGCTAAGTTAAAAATCTAAAGACGGGATGGAAAGAAAACAATTAAATTTGCTATCAAATTTAAGGATTCACAATACTTCAAATAAGAACATGCAAAACATAAATTTCAAATTATATTGTACGAAACACTAAATGACAATAATAATAAGTGTTGATAAAGGAAGAATAAAGCAACAAAAGAGGAAGAGGCACTAGACTGTTGGACGGAAACACATAATGCTTCTGTTATTTCGCTTCTCTGATTTGGACAGAGATGGATGATAAGCGTTGAATTTACCACTCATCTGTACTCAACATTCATGCACATTACTATGTTTTGAAAGAATAAGTGAGACATACTTGTGATTAAATGCACTACTATCCACATTTTGCAGGCATACAGGTTATGAGAAGCAAAGATGTGGATGCAAGTTGAAAAGGATCAAAAAGGAGAGAAGACGTGCAGCTAGTAAACCTGGAGCAGAACACGGTCTCAGTTACCGCGATCGTTGTCTGATGGCCGCGATCGTAGCCAGTCAAGACAGATCAAAGGACCGCGATCGCAGTGATCTTAACGCGTTCACGGTTGACGCAATCACGTGCAAGCTGACGCGATCGTGGACTAGCGGGATTATGCCCAAGGGCAATTATATCAGTTTGACCAGCCGACCCCAAATCCCATTTAAGGCTCAAAACTCACTCATTCAAAGGCATCACCATCATTCCACTAGTTTAACACTCATCCTTAATTTAAGGTTTTTGTAATTTCTTGGAGCTTGGATCTTAAATTTACACTAATTTGAGGCAAGATTTAATTAGAGGAACTCTAAAGCGTAGATTTGGCTTTGTCTATAATTTGAGGCAAGATTTATTTAAGTCTAACGTATGATTTTTCCTCTCTTTATTTTACTTATGAATATCTTTGATGGACATCTTGATATATTTGTTTTCATTATCCTTATGATGTGCTAGATCTACCTCTTGGAGTTATGCTTGATTAGGGTGCAATTATGTGTGGGTTGTGATGTATTTGTGTAGATTTTAGTTTGTTGATGATGAGTTCTACTATTTCTTGATTAAATTGGTTTGAATTTATGGGTGAAAGCCCTAAATACCCAAATGGGTTTGATTGGTGAAAATTTCAAGATTGGTGAAAATTTCAAGCTCTTGAAAGCTCAAATCATCCTTAAAAGAGGGGCTTGGGTGAACTGTTCCACATCATCCTTGAAAAATGAATGTGGGAACCAAGGCAATGGTAGACAATTTATGGGCATAATTTACTAATTCTAACTATCTTAGACATAAGGGTGATTACGAGGTTGACTATACCATGGGTATCATCTCAGAAATAAGGATACCCAATTGAGGTGTTGGGTGACTTTAATTGACACACTAATTAGGTACTCGAAAGGATCAATGAGTGACATCTTTGAGACTTTATAGACAAACTAGCCTCAAGGACTTTCAACCTAGCCTACCACATCATCACGATTAAATTTTGCATTGAATTATCATGTTCACATGCATAACTTGCCCCTAGGATAGCGTAATCCCAAGATCTGTGCCCAATTAATTACACTTTAATTATTTTTAATCTCGAATTAGTCGCTTAGAATCCCAAGAATTACTTTCATATTCGAAAACATTGAGAACTCTCAAACCATCTTGTACCATAGGGTTGACTTAGCAAGCAACTTTTATTTCAAACTTACTCAATCGCCCACACATTGTTCCTCGTGGATTCGACCCTGACTCAAAGTTGGATAAATATATTGACGACGACCGTCTTGCACTTAATTTGACGTGTAAGTTGGACGTTATAAAAAATAGCGTTGTTGCCGGGGAATAATTTGGCGTATTGAGTTAGTTTAGAATTTTAGCTTACTTGCTTTGATTTAAACTTGTAAATATTTATTTGTGATTTTCTTTTGTTCCTTGTGTTAGGTAGATTTTTATTTTTGCTTATTTGTTACAATGGCATCTTGGAATGAATGAGTTTGGTGGTTGAAAATCTTATCTTAATAATCCATGTCCATATTGTGGTGGACCCCACTTTTGACAAGATTGTAGATATGCTCCCCAGAGAGATGTGTGCACCTTCTCGATCCTATTGGCAGTATGATCGTTCCTTATGTGGTGGTCAAGATGGACATTGAAGTGACTGTCCAAATGCCCCCTCTCCTCATTATACTACCCCAAATGCTAGTTTTCTTATGATGTTGATAGGTCTTATGATGAAAAAAGGAAGAACAACGTGTCGAATACGATGGTGTTGAAGCAATGCTTCAACTTATCTTGGATTGGGTGAATACAATGGAGGATAATTTATATCTTACGCATCAATCCGCGGGGACATGTATAAAGGAAATTAAAAGGATAGAAAAAATGGTAATGAGGCCGGCATCTCACAAATCGTGAACATACCCACTCTTCAAAATGAGGTTGATAAAGAAAATATGTCAAGCCACATGGATTATGGTGAGCTTGACGTTGAAGAATCCCTAGTGATTTCCCAACCAACCGAACCTAATATAAGTAAAGATGCAGAATTGAGGAAATGGTACTAGAGTCAAAAGAAGAAATTAAGCAAATCCCTTATGAAGACTTTAGTCCATTTTGGGGTGAGAATGCCAAAAGGGATGTGACTCCATAATTTGGGAGAAAACCTCACTCAAATCACTTTTCGACATTATGCATGGTGAAAGCTATGAAAGTCAAACCACTCAAGCAAATGACGCATTGGAAATAAGAAGCAAAATCCCTACTGGCAAAATGAATCCCACCACTTGAAGGCCATCAAATGCAAAATCCATGGTGTAGCAAGTGGATTCTTGATGTTCTCACCAATATCAAAGCCTACTCGGAAGCTTGATGTGAAGTAGGGTAAAAGGTTCAAGTCTTCAAAGTGGAGACATAAATGAAAGATGAAGAAAGTCATCGTGATAATAAATATGGCTCTTGCTGGGAGGCAACCCATCGTTTTCATGTTTGCTCCATATACTTTTGAATAAGTCACATAATTTTGATGTTTTGTCGGTGCTTTGGACAAGTTGGAGGCTTAAAATAGGGGATAACTAAGCTTGGAAGTATAGCCGCCATGTAAAAAAATAGGGCAAATAAAGAAGCAGATGGCCTCAATTACCGTAATCGCAGACTGAGGGTCGCGATCGCGGTACCGCGATCCCACCAGTTATGTCACGATCGCGCCACTATGCCCATGGTTACCAATGCGGTTTTAGGAAGCCCTTTCACCCTCCTTATGCTTTTGTATTATGTAGTGAGGTCACTACAAGTCTTTTATTTGGGGGTGTGTGGCCCTGCCCTTGTGTGAGTTCACAATTGGCTTGCAATAATTGAACTTAGTTGACATGAAGCATAGAAAGTTTGTGACGACGATTGTTTTCATTTTTTAGTTTTCTAATTCTTTTAATAATGATGTTGGATGAGTTTTTCCTATGATAGATTGAGTGACGTCATTCTTAAGGGAAAAATATCGTTATTTGGTTTTGAGCCAAGAAATGCAAGGAAAGTCAGAGTACCCATAGCATTGAGGTCATAAATGCAAGGAAAGTTTGAGTACCTGCAGCATTTTGGATTTGGGATCGCACTCATGCCATTAACAAAGTCAGAGTAGCCATATGATTGGTTTAACCACATGAAGCCAAAATGTGAGATAAAGGCTTGGATGGTTAGCAAATTATGCATGAAGCAAATGCAAAGCAAACACCCCCCACCCCCGCCTCGTTTATAATTTTTTAAAAAAATTAAGGGCATGGACGCGAGTGACCTTGTACCAACACTTTTTCTCTTTTTGTGACTCCAAAAATTTTTGGATTGTAAAAATTAGTAAATGCTCCATTTTTGTCTCAAGCAGAAGGGGCAATTGAGTCACCTTGGCGAATTTTGCATGCCGTGTGTGGTGAGTTTATTTGTCTAAGTCTCATGTATGCTTGTGTCATCTAGAAATTTCTCCATTAATCTCTCAAGGCTAATTTTGATTGTACTTGGTTGGTGAGATGATTTTAGGCCATCTTTATGACATTGGAAGTCCACTTTAGCCTAAAAGTCTACCCCTACATAGATATTATCCCTAGTCACCCACTTTGAGCCTTTAGACCTTTCTTTGGCAAACACATTGCAAGCCGTAAGCCTTTCAATCTTTATACCTCTTTTGAACCCTACCCTCCTTGAACATCTAATTGCAACTTGAGGCTAAAAGCCTAAGTTAGGGATGGTGATGATTGAAAGAGGTAACTTTGGGCCACGAAATTGTTAGTGAGAGCCTACGTGCTTAAGCATTGAAACAAATGAATAGAAGATGAAAGGACCCAACAAAGGAAAGAATTGCATGAAATTTGCTAGAGAAAGAAATGAAAGAAAATGGGTGAAACAAAGAAATTAAAGTAGGCACATCTATAAAAGAAAAAAGTGGCTCATAGTGAAAGGTGGAATAAATAAGTATGACGTAGACGTTCAATGAGGGTATAACCCATGATTGTTCCTAAATGATATCCTACCCTACCCCGAACCTATGTTACAAGCTCAAAAAGTCCTTTGAGATCTCCAACCATTTACATTCATTGTAGTGGAGATTGAAAATAGGGGTAATCCTATGTATGGTACTTGATAGCATCTAGAGTTCTTGAGAAAGAGTGTTTTACACTTAAAGTCCTTGTTGCATAATTGATGACTTGGTGTGTGAAATCTTCTTTCTTGTTAGGAGGCATGTAAGTAAATCGAGGTGGGTGATTTTGTCATCTCCAAAAAAATAAGGCAAAAAGGAGTATAATGTAGTGAGGTCAAAGATGAGTCAATTTTAGAGTATTAGTGACTGTTGCATAGTTGCTCTTTAAAGTCTCTTGCATCCGTGAAAAATCACATTTTATGTTGAGGGGTGTTGTGAAAATAATTTTTTCCATGTTTGAAGAGCTAAATTGTGGTATTAACTAAGCTTGAAGTCATTATGATCATTTGGGTCATTCAATGTGGGCATAAATATGCAGAGTCTCGTGGTAAGAGGTGGTGTTGCTCGAGGACAAGCAAAGCTTTAAGTTGGGGGTGTTGATAAGCGGTGAATTTACCATTCATTTGCACTCAACATTCATGCACATTACCATGTTTTGAAAGAAAAGTGAGACATATTTGTGATTAAATGAACTAATAATATCTACATTTTGCAAGCATACGGGTTATGAGAAGGAAAGATGTAGATGCAAGCCGAAAAGGATCAAGAAAAGAGAGAAGAAGTACAACTAGTAGACCTGGAGCAGAACACAGTCTCAGTTACCGTGATAGCGGTCTGAAGGCTGCGATCGCAACCAGTCAAGATAGATTAAAGGACCGCGATCCCAGTAATCTTAATGTGTTCGCGGTTGACGCAATCGCGCACAAGCTAACGCAATCGTGGACTAGCGGGATTATGCCCAAGGGCAATTATGTCATTTTGGCCAGCCAACCTCAAATCCCATTGAACGCTCAAAACTCATTCATTATAGGGCATCACCATCATTTCATAAGTCTACCACCCATCCTTAGTTAGGGTTTTTGTAATTTCTTGGAGCTTGGAGCTTAAATTTACACTAATTTGAGGAAAGATTTAATTAGAGAAACTCTAAAGTGTAGATTTGTCTATTAAAGATTTATTTGAGTCTAAAGTGTGATTTGTCCTCTCTTTATTTTTCTTATGAATATCTTTGATGGACATCTTGGTATATTTGTTTTTATTGTCCTGATGATGTGCTAGATCTACCTCTTAGGGTTATGCTTGATTAGGGTGCAATTGTGTGTGGGTTGTGATGTATTTGTATAGATTCCAGTTTGTTAATAATAGGTTCTACTATTGCTCGATTAAATTGGTTGGGATTTGTGGGTGAAAGATCCAAATAACCAAATGGGTTTGATGGGTGAAAATCCCAAGCTCTTGAAAGCTCAAATCATCCTTGAAAGAGGGGTTTGGGTAAACTTTTAGAATCCACGTCATCCTTGAAAAAAGGATGTGGGAACCAAGGCAATAGTAGATAATTTATGGGCATAGTTTGCTAATTCTCACTATCTTGGACATAAGGGTGATTACGAGGTTGACTATACCATGGGTATCATCCAAGAAATAGGGATACCCAGTTAAGGTGTTGGGTGGCTTTAATTGACACACTCGTTGGGTACTCGAAAGGGTCAATGAGTGATATCTTTGAGACTTTGTCGACAAACTAGCCTCAAGGACTTTCAACTTAGCCTACCACATCATGACGATTAGATTTTGCATCGAATTATCACGTTCCCATGCATAACTTGCCCCTAGGATAGCGTAATCCCAAGATTCGTGCCTAATTAATTACACTTTAATTGTTCTTAGTCTTGAATTAGTCCCTTAGAAGCCGAAGAATTACTTTCACATTTAAAACATTGAAAACCCCCAAACCATCTTGTACCATTGGGTTGAACTTAGCAAGAAACTTTTATTTCAAACTTACTCAATCGCCACTCACATTGTTTCTCATGGATTCGACCCTGACTCAAAGTCGGGTAAATATATTGACGACGATTGCCTTGCACTTAAATTGACTTGTAAGTTGAGCGTTATCAATGAAGTCAAGCCATGAGACTCCAAACGCGCTCTCAAGTATACATGTGAAACATGAAAGAAAAGGATTAGAAATGAGAAAATTATTCTTAACTCGAGAGGAATATGATGTGAACTCCTTACAAGAAAAAACCCACAGAATGAATATACACAGAAACAGAAGGGAATCACTACTCTTTATGAAACATTATATTAGTACTAAAGGATCTCTCATGTCATGTTAATGTAGAGGAAATTCATCTCATGTGAATACATGCCGGAGGAAACACATATAGTTCAAGAATTTATAACTACTTCTGGAAAGGTTGCATTTATATAATAACAGCATAACATTATCATCAAGAACTACAAGTATATTCCAAAGCATGGATCAAGAGATTTGTATTTAAAACAACATGTATCTCGCAGCGACCATTAACTTCTATGTGCCTACAATTTCTAAAAAAGAGATA
Source organism: Capsicum annuum (assembly GCF_002878395.1). NCBI lineage: Eukaryota > Viridiplantae > Streptophyta > Magnoliopsida > Solanales > Solanaceae > Capsicum > Capsicum annuum. The sequence goes on from NC_061113.1 coordinate 170,079,564, forward strand.
GGATAGTAAACCTATAGTACAGGGGAATAGAGGAAAAACACTTTCTGTCGGGAGCCTAGATGTAGCATACTACATACGATTTCAATTTAACAACTTCGATCAAAGAAGATAAATCTATAAACATGGTGTCTACAGCAAATTCATTTATCTGCATAGACCATTTATTTAGACGAGAAAGATGATCGGTTAATATCACGATCACAAGTTTCTCTAACGGTTAAAATAACTTTTCTACTTAAGACTCACAACATACCAAAGCTGATTTTTTGATAATGATAAAAAAACATGGTAAAACAAACACTTAGAAGAAGTATAAGAAATATTTTAAGACAAATAATACACTGCTTCAATCATATGCGATTTAGTTTTAAATCGATTTGGCTGAAAAATTCTAAATAGTTGCTATTTAGTCGCATATTTATTTTCATCTCATAATAGATAAAAAGAAAAGATTTTGAACACACATTCAAAAGAAAAATTAAACAAAGACAAGAAACATCTCAAATTAACTAATCAAAAGCTAAAACAAACAACCAATTATATCAATTTTGACGTAAAGTCAATCAAGGAGTTCACAGTTCCATAAAATTGATGCAACAGTGAAGAATATCTTTAAATATGACCTCCATTCCATGGGTATATCTTTTGTTATTGCTTCATAATTAATAAGAACATACATAAGAGAACACATAAACTGTGAAGATGACACATAATATGAATTTTTACTATGCTCGGCTAATTGATTTTAACATCAGTATGATCTCAACAATACATTATTAGGGCAGCAGATTTTCCACTGGAATCTCAAGTAGGCAGATTTGGAAAACTCAAAATAAAAAAGAACAAGTGATTTAAAGCACCCAAAAACATCTTCACATCAATAAACTGAAGATACCTCCTACGTGAAATCTAGGAAGCAAAAATGAAACAAACAACATTATAAAATAACATCATAAGATTCTATTTTCACCTATTTCGGAGCATTGAACTAAAGGGATTTTAGATTGCAAATCCACACTTGAGACTTGAAAACTCTAAACTTGAATGACGCAAAGAATCCCAAAAATTCAAAGAGAGACGAAGAGACAGGATAGTTGTGAAAAGAGAAGTTTGTCACTCAGTATTGTGACTTAGAACTTAGAATCGTAAAAGCCTTTTAGTATTAGACAAGAATCTAAAATTTTCTATTCGAATGTACAATCCATCCTAGATATCTCAAGCCATAATTGATGCCATATTCAAGTATTTAAGCAAAAAGTTATAAGATTTCATGACGGATAGCCAAGCATAAATAAAGTTTTCAGCATTTTTAGAGCTTTTCCGTGCCAGACTGAAGGCTACTAATGCCTTATCAATGCATTGCTGGATAGGAGGGAAATAAAGCAGCTATTTCCAAGTTTGAAACGTCCAGACCAACATAGCAATGATCCTGCAGTAAGCCACTAACCAGACACAATATTGGGTACAACAGAGAACCTATTCAAAGCAAAAACAACAACAACAACAAACCCAGTATATTCCCACCTAGTGGGGTCTGGGGGGGTAAGATGTACGCAGTCCATACCTCTACCTCTGATGAAGTAGAAAGGCTGTTTCCGATAGACCCCCGGCTCAAGGCACGAGATACCACACAAACACATAGTGCAGCACAGAAGCAGATTACATAACATAAATACGGCACCCATAAGTAATATAAAGCAGAGGAAAGCAGGGGAAAGCACACAGATTCGTAATACTACATGGAACACGGAACACGGAATCATGACAAGAATAAAACCCCCACCAAGTAATTTCCTACACTAGCGACCCGAACTGGCCCTAATCCTCTGCCGTAATTCGCGTCCTCCAGACCTTCCGATCTAGGGTCATGTCCTTGGTGAGCTGTAACTGTTCCATGTCCCGCCTAACCACCTCACCCCAGTACTTCTTCGGCCTACCCCTACCCCGCCTAAAACCATCCAACGCTAGCCTCTCACACCTACGGACCGGGGCATCCATGCCCCTCCTCTTCACGTGTCCGAACCATCTCAATCGTGCTTCCCGCATCTTGCACTCCACTGAAGTCACACCAACCTTCTCCCGGATAGTCTCATTCCGAACTCTATCCCCTCTAGTCAGTCCACACATCCAGCGCAACATCTGCATTTCTGCCACCTTCATTTTTTGGATGTGGGAGTTCTTAACTGGCCAACACTCCGCTCCATACAACAAGGCCGGATGGACTACCACCCTGTAGAATTTGCCTTTAAGCTTGGGGGGACCTTCTTATCACACAGCACCCCCGACGCGAGTTTCCACTTCATCCATCCCGCCCCAATACGGTGCGAGACATCCTCGTCAATCTCACCGTTACTCTGGATCACGAACCCAAGATACTTGAACTTGTCCCTCTTACATACCTCCTGAGCTTCCAGCTTCACTACTACCTCATTCTCCCGCCTCACGTCATTAAAATTGCATTCCACATACTCTGTCTTGCTTCTGCTCACCCTGAACCGTTTAGACTCAAGGGTTCGCCTCCACACCTCTAATTTGTCATTCACACCCCCTCGAGTCTCATCTATCAGAACTACATCATCTGCAAAAAGCATACACCACGGCACCTCCCCTTGAATACGCCGCGTCAACACATCCATCACCAACGCAAACAAAAAGGGACTAAGAGTAGATCTCTGATGCAATCCTGTCAGGACAGTGAAATGCTCCGAGTCTCCTCCCGCCGTCCTCACCTGGGTTTTCGCTCTATCATACATATCCTTAATTACTCTGATATATGCCAGCGGTACCCCACTCACCTCCAAGCATCTCCAAAGCACCTCCCTGGGGACTTTGTCGTAAGCCTTCTCCAGGTCGATAAACACCATGTGCAGATCCTTCTTCCTCTCCCTATACTGCTCCACCAACCTCCGTACCAGGTGGATTGCCTCCGTCGTCGAGCGGCCGGGCATAAATCCGAACTGGTTCTCCGAAATAGACACTATCCGTCTCAGCCTCACCTCGACCACTCTCTCCCAGATCTTCATCGAGTGACTCAATAACTTAATCCCCTATAGTTATCGCAACTCTGAATGTCCCCCTTATTCTTATAGAGAGGGATCATGGTACTCCACCTCCACGCCTCGGGCATCTTTGCCGTCCTGAAAATTTCATTAAACAATCCAGTCAACCACCTTACACCAGCCTCTCCAACGAACTTCCAAAACTCCACCGGTATCTCATCCGGCCCCGTCGCCCTACCCCTTCGCATCCTGCGGACAGCCTGTCTAACCTCTTCTACCTTAAAACGTCTACAATAGCTAAAATCCCGACACTCCTCTGAGTGCTCCAGTTCCCCTAATACAATAGCTCTATCCCCTTCGTCATTCAAGAGCCCATGAAAATACGACTGCCATCTCTTCTTAATGTGGCCGTCCTCCACCAACACTCTACCGTCCTCCCCCTTAATGCACCTCACCTGATCGAGGTCACGACCCTTCCTCTCCCTAGCCTTAGCGAGTCTAAACAACTTTTTCTCCCCTCGTTTCCCCTGTAACCCTGCATACAAGCTCTCAAAAACGGCCGTCTTAGCAGCCGTGACTGCTGACTTCGCCTCCTTCCTCGCTAGCTTGTACTCTTTCCTGTACACCCGCTTCTCCTCTTCGTCCTTACTTTCCACCAACTTAGCATACGCCCCTTTCTTGGTCCCCACTTTTTTCTCCACCTCTTCATTCCACCACCAATCCCCCCGATGGTGCCCGGCCCGGCCCCTAGAAACACCCAACACCTCACTTGCATTCTCCCTGATGCACCTTGCCGCCCTGTCCCACATACTATCCACGTCCCCCCTACACTCCCACACCCCCATTCCCGCCAACCTCTCCCCTATCTCCCACGCATTCACTGGCGTCAGGCCGCCCCACTTAATTCTCGGCCTACCTTCCTTACTCCTCCTCTTTCTATTCTTCTTTATACCCAAATCCATAACCAAGAGCCTATACTGGGTCAAAAGATTCTCACTCGGGATGACTTTACAGTCCTTACACAAATTATAATATTTTGCAAACACTCAATCAAGAATACGCAGAACTGAACGACCAAAAAATATTTTATTTCATATTTTTATGTCCATAACAAACCAACTAGAACAGCTAACTCTAAAATCAAGCACCACCAGTGACTTACAAACCTAAACTAAGAATTATGTAATTAAGGCGGGATAGAATTTACCTTGTGTGGGGCAGCGAACTAGGACTTCTTCGTTGGAGATTCAAACTCAAACTCAAACTTTGAATGAGAACGAAAAAAAGCAACGAGAGTAAGGAAAGTGTGATAAAAAATTATAAAATAAAACAAACTTAGTGAGTGAAAGAGTATAGTGGCTCAAGAAATTTCCCATTTTTTTACCACTTGAACCATATCCTAAAGGGGTGAACAAGACCCCTTTTATAGGCAATTTTTGGGCTGCAACAGTTCTCGGGCATCAAGAATTCAAAATTTTTTGGAAAAGCCCCAATCACAGAGAAAAAAATTGTGGAAGAGAAAGACTGGTTTTATTTAACCTTTTTAGGTTGATGTAGAAGGAAAAAGAGATGATTTTGAGATCTTACTTTTGGACCCATTAGATTAAGGGGAAAACAATTCCAAATTCAATGGTCCTTCTTGTTCTTCACCTTTTCAGGAGCAACAACTGTGGTGGAGTATTTTGGGGGATGATTTGATCAGGAAAAGCTGTAGAGTTGATGGAGGAATTTCAAGACTGATAAAAAAAAAAAAGGAGGAGAAGGCTGAAGACCATCGGATTTTCCATTATCCGGTGGTTTAGCATTGGTGTTAATATTGTTCTCGTTGTTACTTGTATTATTGTATATTCGTGTTGTTGTTGGTGTGTTTTATCGGGTAAAGGGAAAAGAGGGATGGAGTTGGGTCGGGTCTGGTCTGGCTGGGAGCGAACTAGTTGGTTTATTTGTTTGTTGGGCCTGCTATATTTTAGTCTTTTAGGTTTTAAGAGATGGAAATTTAATTGAAGAAATTGACCTAAATAGATAAGTTAATTAATATATATATATATATATATATATATATATACACGTGCATGATTGTACATATGTTTAGCTATAATTCTAAAAAAATAAAATAAAGTAAATTTTCAAAGATATAATAATATAGCAAGACTTATGTTAATACGTTAATATATATTTATTTATTTATTTTATAAAAGGTAGTGAAATGATATATTTATCTTTTTTTTAAATATTATTATAATTTTAGTTTTTCCTGTGCAAATTTATAAGATGTGTTATTAGTATTTTAATAATAAAGATAAGAAAAATATAATTTTCAAACTGTTAATGTTAAAAATAAGAAAAAGATATATATATTTGGAAAAATATTCAATAATCCTAAGCATCGATATATTAATTTTTAAGAAAAGGAGAGTCAAAATTGAGTGTCAACAATGCCTTTAACATATTATTTGGTAGCCTCATATGTAGCCTATTTTCCTTCTTTGTTTGACCTAAAATTGATCGAAATATCCTAAGCACTTTAGTGAAAACTTAATGAGTTAAGGAGTGTGAAAAATAAGAAGAAAAGAGGTGAAAGTGATACCCCAAGAATCAGTTATTGATGTAGTAAATTGATTTGTTATGATTGGGAGTTATGTGATGAAAAGAAAGAAAGTGTTCAAAATTGAATAAGATGTGAATGGAAAATACTCCCACTGCACTGTATATGAACTATCTTAATGAGATGGGGCAAAACAAAAGATGTGTATGAAGGTATATGAGGTGGAATATTGGTTGTTGGAGGTAAATTGAATGAAACTTGTGATATATTAAAGCACTTAGGGAAGATAGTCACTATTACTGGCCAGAATAATTCCTACCCATCCCTTAGCCTACTTACAACCCATAAAGACCTATTTGATCTTGAGCCTTAACATTTTGATATTAGTAGAGTACTACACTAAGGGGAGTGTAACTTGTAAATTCTTTCGGAGAGTAAGCGTAATTTGATTCTTGTACCCATTTTGTGATAAATTGCATCTATATGAGTGGTTATAGGTAACTCTCTTGTTGTAAGAGCACGTGTTTAATAATGGTTGGGGGATTTGTATGATCTCTTTGATTGAGTAATATGCATGAGTTTGCCAACTTGGTGAGTCAGTTCATGAGGTTAGGATGTTTTGAAGTAGTATTCTTGAGCTTTCACTTGTGTATAACATGCTTAGTATAAAAACTTGCATTATGTGTAGTCATTGTAGTACTATCTTGAATGTATTGCTTGTTGTATAAGTGTATAGTCTGCTCTGATTATGATTCTTAGAGTAAAGAGTTGCTCTAGGACAAATAAGACTTTAAGTGTGGGGTGATGATCTGAGGTGGATTTATGCACCTCAGTGTTATTATCCAGGCTTATTTAGCTTAGTTTAGAGGACTTCTCTTATGATTAATGAGTAAATATTGATATAATTGAGCATATAAGTGTTAAAACACTTTATTATAATGTTTAATGTGTGTTTCAAACAAGCTTGGAATCAATTTGGTTACTTAGAGTTTAGACGAGAAAACTAGTGTTACTAGCTTAAGCTATGTGTTATTTTAGTTGATCTCGATGGATTTTACTATGTGTAATGAGTTAATAAGGGTATGATTATGTAACTACGTGTTGAATAACTTATTTATAATATTTAAGGCTCAATTGAAACAAGTCAAGAGACAAAACAAAAGTTAAAAATCAAAAGGACAAAACTAGTACTCTTAGCTTAAGTTACTAGTTCATCGTCTTGGATTGTATGTTATTTTGAGCTCTAATTCATGGTATTTGATGATATAGGATGATTTATGAGTTGATAATGATGATAAATGAATGATAAAAAAACTGTAAATCAAGTGGAAACAATACCACAAGGCTTGAAATGGATGGACAAACACAAGGAACAAAAATTGACCAAAAATGGATGATTTGGAGTCATTGGCGTGCCTTGGACATTAGGCACTACGTTAAGGCCATGACACACCCTTGGGAGAATCCTAAATTACCAAATACAGTATCTCACAGAGATAAGGGCATGCCACGGGCCCTAGGAACCGCGACAAGGGTGTGGTATAGTCCTATGTCAAAATCGGCAGCTTGTGTCCTCCTATAAATAGAACACTTAAACACATGTGTAAACACCTTGGACGACCTTGGGACTTTAAGGGAAGCTGGATAACACTTAAATTTAGGTTCATATTCCATTAATTTAGTTTTTTTTATGGATTTTAACATGTATTCATTCATTGTGATTACGGTTATATCTTTGATCTGCTAAATATCCTTTTCCAGGATTAAGGCCAAGAACATAAGTATTATGATTATGAATTGATTTTTTTTGGTTGTTTATCATATTTGGTTTTTTATTTATCCTTTTTATAATTATTTTAAGGATTCATAATTCTTGGAATACATGCATAATCATCTTGTGAACCCGGAAGGACGAACAAGAGGATATAATGTGGGATAGATAGAATAGGATTGTAATCTACTAATTGAATGAAGTTATAATTTGCACCTAGGATTGGAATATACCTAAGTTCACTATTTTATTAAATTATGGGATAAAATATGAATGTATTTAATTTAGTTATCGCATCCCCACTCAATGATGTAGTCGTGGGGATATGTTTGATAGGTGATTATAGGCTCAGAAGACATTAGGCATAATATCAACCCCGTGAATCAACAACCAAGATAAGAAACCTAACCGATGAATTTTAATAGCATAGTATGATTGTTTGCATTGCCTTAGCCCTAGGTTTCTCCCCATGATTGTTCAAACCTTTATGTTACCGCATTGTTTAGTCTACATTAAGTTATAACTTTCTAACTCTCATGGTTACGTTTGCATTGATTAAACCTTAATAGTTGAACCAAAATTAGATAGTTGCTTAAAACTAGTCCCTGTGGGATTGATACTTGGCTTTTCAAAAGGCCACTATATTACTTGGGTGGACTACGTACACTTGCATATGCGCTTGGCCGCAATAATCACCATGTTTTTGAGGGATTTTAGATAAAAATATGGAAATCCACCATTGAAATAATGGAAATCTTGCCAAAAATTTGATAGGAAATTATGTAAGCTAATGATGTTAAAGATCCACAATCACCCACAATGAATTCTCCCAAGAACTCCCACTTTTTAGGGTTTAAGATTCTAACGAATGGATGAAAATGGTAAAAAGTAGGGCTAAATGGGTATTTATACCCTGACCAAGCATGCGGGTGCTGCTAAAGAAGACACTTGGCCACTTTAGCGGTCACCACTAAAGCACCTGCTATCATTAAAGTAGTACCCTATCCCACAAGCCATGCCACTAAAAAGGACCATGGACCGCTTTAGTGCTAGTTGCTAAAATGCCAAGGTGCTGCTAAAGTGGTATCCGTTGGCTGGATAGGGCCACTTAAGTGCGCTCAGCTAAAATGACCAAAGGTCCATTTTTGTGGTTGCACCAGATATAAGACACTAGTTGAAACATGGAGAAATTCCAAGTCTCCGCTAACCCCTTGGGATTTATCCAGAATCTTGTACGCGCAAACAGACTATGCTACCTTATAAAATTAGATATTTTGAACTTAATGGAATAGGAAAAAATTTCATCCGAGGTCGTTTTGATGAAAAGTGGGTTCCACACCCACTTGTTACATCCTTAAATTTTGACCAATAGCCCAAAAATGAGTCTTGGAGCCTCAAAACATGAACCAAAGGTCTACCTAACCTAAAATTGACGTTCCAGAACTGTTGAAATAGTCAAAATTGCATACAAGGTCATTTCACTAGAAGTTTTTCTTGGTAGCCATTTGAACCAACGAAGGCTTCAAAATGGGGAATTGGCTTTAAAAACTAAAGAAATTGCCCGGTAACCAACTTTCAGTTGCAGTAAGTCATAAATAACTTGGGAAATCTATAAAAAATCTCTAAACATTAAAAATAAGAGTAAATATAGAAAATGACCTGGAGGGTCATTACAGGAAGAGGGGCAAGCTTAGCTCCAGGTACATCATGCCATTTTAGATACTTTGGATAGTTGTAGAGGTAACTTATGAGTTAGTCATGTGCTCAAACTTTTCAGGTGTTCATCTAGACTTTCCTGTATCTATGTTGTGATGCTATATTTTGAATGAGTCTCACGTACTTTATTGGGACTCAGTTCAGTTGGATGAGAGGTTAATCTTTGTAGAGGAGTCACTCTCTATATTATCCTTAGATGTTAGACAATTACACTCTAGAGAGATTCCAGTGATTAAGGTTTAGTAGAGGCACCATCCAGTTGAGGAGCCTACCTGGTAGATCAAAGTGATTGCGGGCCTAGTATCCCCACATGTTCGAGCCTTTAGGTACATCTTAATTATTTACTTTTGCGAATAAAAGTCCATTTAGTAGTGGATATTGTAATGACCCATGCTTTTGTGATTTATTGATGTTTAACTATTTTTCATAGCTGCCCAAGTCATTTATAACTTGTTGGGACTAGTTGTTTAGTCATCGGGCAGTTCGTTTAGTTTTAAGAGTCAATCCCTATTTCTGAGTGTTCATCGTTAAAAATTGGGCATTACAACTAAACTTTAGTCAAATAATCTTGAATGCCAATTTTAATAGTTTCGTTAGCTATAAAATGCCAATTTTAGGCTTGGGGGTCCCTTGGTTTGGGTCTCAAGTCTTTCAAACTCATTTTAGGCTATTGGGGGAATTTGGTTAAAAAGACCCATTGGGTGGGGATCTACTATTGATCGAAATGACCTCGAATAGAAATTTGATGGTGTCCTTGAGTCTAGAATTTTAAATTTTATAGGGTAACATGATTCATTTGCATTCATGGGATTCTGAATAAATCCAGAGGGTCTGATAAAAAACTTGACATTTTGCTAAGTTTGCTGGTGCTAGGCATCAGCTGGTGCAGCCACTTAAGAGGACAATTGGTTACTATAGCGGTAGCCGCTTAAGCGGTTGAGGGTCGCTTTAGAGGCAAACCGGTGTCCCCCCATTCTCTAAAGTGGATTCCTTACTACTTTAGCTTAGGTCGCTTATGTGGTGATTTGACGACTTAAGTGGAGGCAAACCATGTGAGGCTTGGCCGCTTTAGTCATACCTGGTCTCTCAAGCGGTGGCTGCTTTAGAGGTTATTTAGCCGCTAAAGCAGCCATCACTGGTGCCCCTACATATTTCGTTTCCTATTTGTCCAAGTTTATTTTTCAAATTTCCAACATTAATAAATACAATAAAACTTTAGAAAAAATTGTGTAGATTGATCCTTTTGTGTCGGGAGAGATTTACTGATGTCATTTGGCTCATCTTCTCACTATTATTTTCGTAAGTTTTCATTTATTTTCTTGATTAATTATCTAGTTAGCCTTAAATCCCTAGTTCATATTAGAGCTAATTTGGGGGGTCCGTTTATGCTTAGATTTCACCTATTTTGTAGGGTAAATGACCCTTGGTCTTAGAGGGACGTGTTAACGATTTTGAATGTGTGATTCCATAAGTAGGCACCACGTGAGATTTTTTGGTTTGATTCTTGACCCAGAGCATGTATATAAAATATGAGTATCGTTATTCTCTTTATAATGTATAAATTATTATTTTGATAGTGTGGCAACGCTTAGAGGCTTCTCAAAAGGGAAAAGTTTCACAGTAGTGGACTTTCTCGAGCTTTTAATGGTGTTCAGGTAGGCTAGGCTTACATTCCTCTTAAATTAAGTTTTATTATGATATTAGTTTAGTATTATGCTAGAGTTGGGTGGGTATTTATGACTTGGTTGAAAATTTTAGAAATTATTGATTGTTTAGTCAATCGGAGATCCTTTTTTTTTTGTAGATTTTGGCCTGTCTCTCCTCATATTGGGCAAGATTGAAACCCTAGAACTAGTTTGATTTACTTAGTACTTTAGAATAGAATTATAAGACATAGTCTAGGTTTTGGTAGGTGTTTTCATTCGAATGGATTTTTTAGACTAATAGTCGGCCCCACCAGTCTTTCCTTTTGATAGTATGCTTAGTTTAGCTCTTGTAGACTTAATAAGCCTTTAAGTTATAAGTTTAGATTTATTATTGGACCTTAGGATTGCTTAGGAAATTTAATGGACTTCAATTGGTTTTATTAACCTGTATAAAGTGACCTTTTGGCTTTTTGAACCGTGCAGCTAGACTAAGTAGTTAGTATTGCATCTTTTATTGATTTGACCATATTACCTAGAGGTTATATTAAATGGAGTAGAAGGAAAGTCATGATATTAAAGTATTTGTGATACGTGGTCTAATTATCCTAGTTCCGGTTCAAGTCCGACGATTGATAGCCCCCCCTCCCCCTTTATTATCAACTAGTAAACAGATTCGCGCTTCACGCGATTAAAATATAAACATGTAGATAAATTATAGAATACATTTTTTTCCTTCTTATTCTTGAACACTCAAACACTAAAATGAATATTTCACACATTCTTTTTTTTTGGTTAAAATATTTACAACATCCAATTGAATACAAATGATAATTTCGACTCAAAAGTATTCAATTGAATTTTATTTCAAAAATGAAATTATAAATTTAAAAATCATAACATCATCTTATGAAAAAATAAAGTACCATAATAGTCAAACGATGTATTCATGATTCATCCAATTGAATACAAATGATAATTTCGACTCAAAAGTATTCAATTGAATTTTATTTCAAAAATGAAATTATAAATTTAAAAATCATAACATCATCTTATGAAAAAATAAAGTACCATAATAGTCAAACGATGTATTCATGATTCATATTTAATGGATTCAACTTTTAAAAGTCTTGGAATTGTATTCATTGTACTGGTAGATTATAAATGCAAATCTAATATTTCTTGTTATCTTACATTTATATATATATAATATACTTCGTGTCAAAAATTATGAGTTCAAATGAATGCAAGACCGAAATAGTATATTTTTCCTAATAACAACATCAAACTAATTATTATTTCACATCAAAAATATTTTTACTAAAGGAGAATTTTAAAAAATATATGTTCTCCTTTATGTTTCATTATTATATTAAATTTTATTAAAAATAAATATGTATCCAATTTTAAGTGAAATTAATTATTTTTAATTATTCATAATATATATATATATATATGTGAAATCTATCGCTCAATTTCAATTCTTTCTTTTTCTCTTGATTCTTTTCCGATCAAGATGAATATATCTTGTTCATGGATTAATGAAAATGTGAAGCTGTAATTTCCTTTGTCATTCTTTATTTGTACATGACTGTATTATTTGTGAAAACTAATTTTATATGTTATTTATAATTTTTTTTATAAGAGATTTTCATTTTCATACATAACTATCTCCATTTTTACATATAGAAAATTTAAAAAAGAAATTACATTTCCTCAGATGTTATTTAGTGGACATTAAATATATGCCATAATTTTGCACATGTAATTCTCTCCCTTAATTGAAGAATAAAAAGGCAAACTGAAAAGCAGCAGAATCGGGAAGTAACAAGGAGTAATGCTCTTAATTAACTGAACATAAATCTTTGCTACAATTGAGTGTGAATGATGTCAATATTATGTAAAACTTATCCTCTTTCCTTTCTTACTTTTTTTCTTAAAAAAAACGATTTTCATTCCTCCTTTCTGGTCAAAATAGTTAACCACCTCTCGGCTCTTTCATTGCCTTTGCTAATTTTCACTAGTTAAAATAACTAATCACCTCTCTCATTGCCATTTGCTAATTGTCACCAATAATTTTTAACTCACTTTTAATCATTCTTTTCCTAATTTCCTTGTCCTAAATTTTGCCTAAGTAAAATTCATATTTTACTCCAAATTTAAGGCTAGAAATTTCTTTCTTTTTATATATTTTTTACCATCTGTATACTTCCATATATATATATACACACACACACATACACATATATACACACACACACGCATATATAATGTATGTATATATATACATATATGTATACATACATATATATACATATATGTGTGTATATATATATATATACATACACACATACATATATTTATAGAGAGAGAGTATGTATACTATAAAATTATAGGTTTGTTATATAAAGGAATCTTAAAAAAGGAGAAGAGAAGGAGAGTAAAACTCTCATAAACTCTTTGGTATATATATTTTATTTTGTGTATATATAATACAAGAAGAAAATAAGTTAAGTACACTCTCTGTCACTAACTTATTGAACTCGTTTCTAATGTCCTTGTCATACCTTTCATCACTGATCTTTTTATCATCCTTTTATTTTCTTTTCGGACCGTTTATCATCAATATCTCTTTTCATCTTCGCATTCATCTGTTTACTTTGACGCAACAAACTTCTTAGGAGAACTTTGATAAATAATGGCAAATATTTTGCACAATATTTTTTCATATATTATTGTCAACCCTTTAAAACAGATTTTGTGCTTGAAATCAAATGCTTGGCTTTGTATTTCAATACAAGAAGAAAATAAGTTAAGTACACTCCCTTTCACTAACCTATGGAACTCATTTCTAATGTACTTGTCATGCCTTTTCATCAATGATCTCTTTATCATCCATGTATTTTCTTTTCAGACTATCCGTTCATCATCAATATCTCTTTTCTTCCTTGCGTTCATCTATTTACTTTAACGCAACAAATTTCTTAGGCGGACTTTGATAAATATTGGCGAATATTTTTCATAATATTTTTTACATATTCTTGCCAACCCTTTGAAACAGATTCTATGCTTGAAACCAAATTCGTTGGCTTTGTATTTATAGGTTAGAAGTTTTTTCTTTTTTTCTACTTTCTGCAATAAGGTTTATGTCATAAATTATAAAAATAGTGAGATTTTATGGGAAAGTAGGAAAAGTGGATAGTAAAGAAAGGGAGAAGTGTATTAGTGATACATTGAATTTGATTAGATGATGGATAATTATATTTTTTAAAATTAATGTTCCAGCAGGTAGAGATGAATGTGGGTGTAAAGGAAATTAATGAGATCCTTTAATAAGGAATGAAATATTACAATGGAAGAAAATAATGGAAGCCTTACAATGGATAGAGAGATTCGAGGGAAGTATTATGAAGTGGTAGTAATAAGGAAAGAGAGAAATTAACTTTAAATTGCTTCATTTTTAGAGGAAGAATAAGATTTTAAAAGGCAAAAAAAAGAAAAAAAGACAAATATAAATCTCAATCATTGAGACATGCCACATCAGCAACCTTCTATGATTCCTTTATATATAAACTAGTGAACGCATCCGCGCTTCGCGCGAATCTTAATAATCTTTTCTAAAAAAAAGAATTAAAAAAATTATATATTGATCAGTGCCTATATGTAGTTTAAAAAATTATTTATATATATAGTGTAACCTCCATTCTTTTTAAATATATTATATGAAAGAAAAATCAAGAGGTGATAAAAGTACCAGCCAATTTAACAAATAAAAGAACAGAAAAGAAAAAAAAATCTCTTTGCAAAATTAATATCCCCCAAAACATACATCATTTATATTATAAAATTCAACATTAATATTCTATATTTTTTTGGTTTAATTTGGTATTTTATTAATCAAAAACAAAAAAGAAATTAAACACAAATAATCCAACCCATTAAAAACACAATTAGGACTACTCTACCTTACTAACCCTGCCCAACCCGAGTCCACTAAGAAAAAATAAAATCTGAGTAGGGTTTCCAAATCCAAATAGTTTCCATTACAGCTTCTCCCTCACGCATCTCTTTGCACAAAATGGCCATCATCACTAATTTTAGCTTCCGCCTTCTCTTGCTATGGGTGATTAATGTTGTTCCTCCCAGTTCATGGAATCCTTTTGTTATCAACTTGCATAAGTGAATACTGGTTCTTTTCTCTTTCTTAGCTTGAGCTCCTTCATCAATTTGATTTGTTGTCTCTTCTCTTGATCTAGCTGTGTTCTCCGGTTAATGGGATTATAACCTTTTTGTACTTTTTTGAGGGATCCAGTTAGCTGGGATCTGCTGTCATATCTGAGTGAGCCTCCTATCATCTCTCCTCTTTCTCTACTTTTGAATTTTTTGAATCTGATGTATTCATTTGCTTCTGCTTCATAGATATAACTGAAATAAAGATAGTGGGATGCTTGGACCCACAAGTATTTGATTACCAGTAATATTCCCAGGTTTATCAAGCTCAAATTGGCCTATAGACCCTCACATGATGCTTAGAGTCCTTTTTGTTGGCTGAAGTAGATTAGGCTAGCTAGCTGGTTCACTTTTTTTGTTGCCTCTGTGGCTTGAACATATGATACATGTGCTACTTTCAGCTTTAGACTTCCCATCCCCTTTACCCTTTTGATGTTGAAAGTCTAAAATATGAGTACTTCCATTTATCACTATTTATTATGCTTTTTCCTCTTGTTTTTAACTGCTGAAAGCATGTCTATGTGAATGCCCCTTTGTCTATTGCTAAGTTAATAAAATAGTCAGTTAGTTGATTACATGCTCTGTATATAGTTGATATTGCACTTGCTTTCCTTGCATAAGCTGATTTATTTGTCTAACTATGGTAGATATATTCCATGGTCATGTTCATTCTTCTATTAGAATCCTTTTCATGATTAATGAATCCATCTAAATGATCACCTTGTTGTTTTGTGTCTGCCTGCAATGTTTGGCTGCTTGTAGAATTGTTATTGCTTCTGCATATGCATTATTTACATCTTTAATTGATGCTCCTTTAGCATATAGTAGATCACTTTGAATATCTCTTAGACAAAATGTATATGAACTTCTTCCTGAACCACCTCTTACTGCTCCATCTGTGTTGTATTTTACCCACTCCTCTTTAGGTGTCTCTCATATTACTCTAGTCACCTTAATCTGAACTTTCATCTTTTGAAACTCCCTTGGTACATCTGACCATTCATTTGGGTATTCCAAAGTTAGCTTCCTCAACTTCAACAATATTCTCAAACTTCTTGTTATATTGTAAATAATTCTCAGCCTTGTTGTATCCTTGTTGTCATACTTTAACTTGTTTCTTCTTCTCCATCTCATAGTATGATACTGGGTAAAGCATAATAGTATGCCTTTTCTCTCTATTTCATCTCTGTATTACACTATTTGATAATTGTTCCTCTTAGGCTTAGATTTTGGATATTTATTCCTGCAAAAGAAGAAAAATAGGACCATGTCCTATTAGCACAAAAAAATCTTCTGAAGACATATGCCACAGTCTCCACTACTGTCCCTTCAGAACAACAATATTTTGAAAGTTCCTGCACCCCTCATCTCCTTATATTATCATCCACTGGGATTCTTTCTTTCCACAACCTCCACATAAAACAACATATTTTAAAGGGAAAACCCTTTATACATATACTTTTATATGTTTTATCTATAGGCTCCTTATTTCAGATATATTGCCAAGCTATAACTTGCTCTTTCTAGCTGCCATTTTCTGCTAATTCACTAACCATCTCGTATTCCCCATCTTACTTATAATTGTCCTCCATTATTGAGAATAAGTCACCCTGACAAGTCCAATTATCCAACCATATGTTTGAATTCCCTTTCCTGATTTGCCATCCAATCAAGTGTTCTACCAGAACCTAGCTATTAGCATTTTCTTCCATACTTGAGAACCACCTGCACCTTTTTTCCATATGACCAGCTTAGGATGTTCCTTTTTACAGTATTTGTTATATATGTAGATACTCCAAATAGATTTTGTGGTTCTGAAGTTCCACCACAGTTTACTGAATAGAGCCATGGAGATGTCTGATATCCTTCTAAAACCCAATCCCCCTTCCTCCTAAGGTAAGCATACTGTCTGCCAATTAACCTAATGTCTCCATCTTTCACCTATCTTGCTACTCCAAAAGAGTTGAACTAATACTATCTGTATAGCATTCGTCATATTAAGGGGATGATTCATCACTAATAAATAATGAATAGGAACGCTTTATAGGACATGCTTAATCAAAACTACTCTTCCTCTAAATAATAGAAGCTTTCTTTTCCAACTCTACAACTTACTACTTATCTTATTCATAATATGCTGGTAGTAATATTTCTTCTTTCTTATATAAAAAATTAGGCAATCAAGATAAGTGAAAGGAAAATATTTCCTTAATATTCTAGTAGCTATTTCTGCCATAAACCCCACTCCATTAGAGCCAGTTTTGTGCAAATATATTACACTTTTTTATTGATCTTCTGCCATGAACTTCTTCATATCTATCCAAAGCTCTTGTCACCAATTGCAAATTTCTCACCTCAACTTTACGCAGTATGATCATATCATCAGCAAAAATAAAATGATTTATTTTAGGACTCCCCCTTGGCATGCCAAACATTTTGAATTCTTTCTGCTGTATCAATGTCTTTAAACTCCTTGATAATATTTCTGCTGCAATTATGAACAAAGTAGGTGATAGTGGATTACCCTGTTTCAATCCTCATGAGGATTTGAAAAATCCTTTAGGCTGACCATTCAATAAGATTGAATACCAATTATTTTCCAATAACTTGTATATCATATCTATTATAATTTCAGAAAATTAGAACTTTCTCATTACTTTGGTAAGAAATAACCATTCCACCCTGTCATAAGCCTTCATAATATATAGCTTAATAATCATGTTTGGAGGTTTACTTTTTTTTCTTATCTCTGAAATTATTTCTTGTACAACTAATATATTTTCAGCAATACTCCTCCATTGTAGATCATCTGTGGTAGCAAATCCTTAATTCTCTCATGAATAATAACTTGTTTTGGTGAGATCATCTGTGGTAGCAAATCCTTAATTCTCTCATGAATAATTTTTGAAAAGATTTTATTCACAAAATTACTAAGTGAAATAGGCCTCATGTCCAAAAAGTTATTCACTGCTAACTTTTTTGTAGCAATAACAAATTAGTATGATTAATAAACCTAGGGAGTTTAAATCCACAAAAGAAAGGTACTACCATTCTGTGAATATCCTTTCCTATAATTTTTCATGTATCTTGATAAAAAGCTCCTGTCATTCCATCTAGTCCTTCTGCACTATTTCTATTTAATTCCATTACAGCTTCTTTGACCTTCTCTTCAGTTGGAATTCTTACGACTTCTTCATTCTGCTCTGCACTCACCATAGTAGGTAATTCTTCTAAAAGAGAAAAATGTTCTACATCCTTCTTCTTTGTAAATTATTGCTGAAAGAATTCTATAGCTGAATGCAATGTCATCCTGATCCTCTATCCAATCTCCTTCCTCATTCTGGATTCTTCTTATTTTGAGTCTGCTCCCTCTTTCTTTATTAATTGTATGGAATAACTTGGTATTTCTCTCCCCATGTTTAAATCATTTAAATCCTATTTTTTGCCTTTGAAAATCTTCTTTCCTTTTAAGTTGTAAATTTAATTCAACATGAGACCTAAACAAATTTTCTCTATTTGTTCCTGAAGAATTTTCTTCAAATTATTTTTTCTTTACCTTGATAATATCTTCCAGGGTTGAAATTTCCTGAAAGATATTCCCAAATTTCTCTTTACTCCATCTTGTGAGAGCTGATTTGGTCTTTTTCAACTTCTATTGAAATACAATGAAGGGATTGCCTTCTATCTTTGCTTGCCAATTCTGCTTTATTACTTCCAAACAAGATTCTTCATTCAGTCAGAAATTGAGAAATCTGAAGGATCTAACTATCTTCTCCTTTTCTATTCTAAACTGAAGTAACATAGGGGAATGATTAGAACCACTCCTAACCAAATGCTCTACTTCCATAGTTTGAAACATTTCCTGCGTCTTTTCATTACATAATATTCTATCTAATCTTTTAAAAATACATTTCTCATTAATTTTTTCATTCCACTATGTATACCTGCTTCCTTTGAATCTATATTCTTTCATATTGCACAAGCTTATACATTGATTAAAATCCTGTGTTTTATTGATTGTCACATGTAATCCTCCCAACTTTTCTTCTTCATTCCTTATCACATTAAAATCTCCTCCTATCAACCATGGCTATTGAATAGAGTCAGCCATATCTGCTAATGAATCCTACAACATCATTCTTTTATTTTGAGAGCATTTAGCATATATTAATGTAACTACCACTGAAACTCCTACCTGTTGATTTTCCAGCTTTATCGACGATTGTTGTTTTTTATCCTTCATCATATTGTATTCCACATTATCATCCATAAAAGCCCATATCTTCCCTGAAGTATTCACCAAAACATTCTTCATTCCCAATCTTCTTCAATAATCTTTAATGTTGTGACTTTTTTAAAAGAGTTCCATCAGCCCAATGAAGTAAAACTGATGTCTCTTCTGTAGTGTAATTAGCCTGGTGAATTTTTTTTGCATATTAACTGACCTTATGTTCCAAATCAATACAGTCATCTTAGCTTTGTTTTAGCTGTAAGACTCCTTGTTTGCATTGTGGATGAATTTGTACTCTTGCCTTTCCATTTTGTTTTTCTCTACTTTGCTTTTAATGATACTATCTGCTTTGGTGACAAGTCAGCTTCAATAGTTACCTTATTTATATTATCCTCCAAATCTGTCATATCTAAATCTTTCTTGTTTTTATTACACCTTTCAATCAAATTTTCTGTTTGGATTGCTAAGGGTAAAACCCCTTCAATCACCAATAGCTCCTTCACTTCTTTGTCATACTCCAGTACGATCAATTCTCCTAATGCCTCTTATATACCTTTATTATTTAGCCTATGAGTATTATCTATCTTCTGAGCATCCAGTACATGTTGCTTTTCTTTTTTTCCCTTCTACATTACTCCCATGACTATCTTGTTTTTTTTTGGAACTCTTGTTATTGTCCTGATCTATTACTTCTTCCTCACCTTCCTTTGATGATTGCATGGTTTTTTTAGTTCTAACAAACTTTTATTTACCCAATCTGTGCCCTCCTTATTCTGTTCCTTCTTTACCTTATTAATATTTTCAGCTTCCTCATCTTTTAATGCATCAAAAGAATTGGATATATCCACTTTATCTTTATTCTCCTTTTCAACCTCTCCAAGTATGTGCCCATATTTATCTCTCTTATATTTATTTCTTTTAGTCAACCATTGTTGCTTATGTATGCTCTCCTTTATTGTCTTGTTTTATGCATGTTGTTCCTCTCTTTGCTTATTCTGCTTATCTTCTTCATTGGTGTTTTTTGCTTCTCCACTTGCTTATTTCTTCTTATCATATAATTCTGGATGAAAATTTCAGCAGCTATCTTTATCATGACCTTGCAGACAATAATTTTTACAATATTTTGACATATAATCATATTAGATTTGAATCCATTTGGATTTAATTTCTCCCATACTATTATTCTCTTCATTTATTCTAATCTTTGAGGTATTTAACGACTAAAACTACCTCAACTTTGACTCTTGCATGGCTGGATCTAGTTTGGTTTCTAGTAGCCATATCAATTGTTAATTATTTTCCTATTTCTGAAGCAATAGAAAAAATTACTTCTCGAGCAAAGAAATTCGGAGGCATGTCCGGCATTGAGATCCATGCTACTCCTATTATTGTCTTTACATTTGGATCAAACCATGGATCCTACTTCAAAGTTCTCATCTGCTAATACATCTCCTTTGTCTTTATATAATAAGTTGTTGTAGATAGTAATTGTACATAATCCTCCAGTACTTCCAAACGAATCAGAATATCCCTTCCATTCAATACACCTATTGTACAATGTCCTTTGATCCCACACTGAGTGGTATTGCTTTTCTTAACTCATTGATGTCTGGCTTCCCATATGAAAATTTTCCGATGATAGTACATTGGAGATTTTTCTGTATGATTAAGTTACGTACTTCTGATGATTTCCACGTGATAGTAGGTTCTCCATTCAACATTATTATCGGTTTGGGTGGAACGTTAATAATGTTGTTATCAACTGCTTTCGACTTTAAAAGATTTGTAAATTTTGGAGTATTACTCCTCTTTTGATTCATCGTAGTACTGTCTTCATTATTCTGATTAGTATTTTTATCTCGTGGGATAGTCCCACCAGCCACATTAGCCATGGTGGCCAGAAAATACCATGTTTACAGTTGTATTTAGGGTTTTCGGCTAGGGTTGTAGAGAGAGTTTTTTTTCTTCAACATTAATATTCCATCAAAATACACACCCAGTGAAATCAAAACAATGAGGACACAATTTTTGGGGCTTTGGTATGTCTTTATTTTGGCTCTCTTCCATCTAGTTTCCTTTCTCTCGAACCCTACAATCAGATATTTATCTCATAATTTTCTCAATTCTTTTTTACTATAATGTATTTATATGTTTAGTGTTTGATTGATGAATTTATTACAATTAATATTTGTCATTTCTTTCCTCTTTATATTTAAGAGGTTAATTATCATCTTTAATATTGTCATTAATTTTTTTTCCAGTTACATAAGATGTCTTTAAGATACAATGAGCTTTTATCTCATATTTCTCACAATTCTTCTTTACCATAATGTATTTATATGTTTAGTGTTCGATTGATGAATTTATTACAATTAATATTTGTTGTTTCTTTCCTCTTCATATTCAAGAGATTAATTATCATCTTTAATATTGTCATTATTTTTTTTCAGTTGCATAAGATGCCTTTAAGATACAATGATCTTTTTTTTTAGAAGACTATGGTTGACATATTTTGAATAAAGTCAGAGATACTATTTTGAAACAAAACAAATTATGAATTTACACCAATTAGAAACTCATATAAAATAAAAATAAAAATAAAAACATAGAGAGAAAATATAAAAATTAATTAATAATACAACGTTAGTATTGCAATATTTATCATAAAAAATTAAAAAAATAAAGAAAATGTACAACCTTTCAAACTCTCATTGACATTTACTTCACAAGCCGATTACCGTTTAATTCTTCTAGACGATTGAGCATTTTACTGAGTCTGGAAAAGCTACTAAATTAAATCACCTGAATAACAAATTAAAGGAAACAACATGTGATAAAATAAGAAAACGATTTTACCTCATATTACTAATCTAATAAAATAATCGAAATACAAGAGACAATAGATAGTAGCAGAAGTTCACAACAATCAGATATTCATCTCATAATTTTCACAATTCATCTTTATCATAATGTATTTATATGTTTAGTATTTAATTGATGAATTTATTACAATTAATATTTGCCATTTCTTTCCTCTTCATATTCAAGAGGTTCATTATCATCTTTAATATTGTCATTATTTTTTTTCTGTTAGATAAGATGTCTTTAAGATACAATGACCTTTTCTTTCAAAAGACTATGATTGACATATTTTGAATAAAGTCAGAGATACTATTGTCAACCAAAATAAATTATGAATTTACACCAAATAAAAATTCATGTAAAATATAGAATAAAAATAGAAACATAGAGAGAATATATAAAAATTAATGAATAATGCAACGTCATTATTGCAATAAATTGCAACTAAATTAATTAGTAAGAAAAATAAAGTCAGAGATACTATTTTGAACCAAAAGAAATTATGAATTTACATCAATTAGAAATTTATATAAAATACAAAATAAAAGTAAAAACATAGAGAGAATATATAAAAATTAATTAATAACACAATGTCCTTATTGCAATATTTATCATTAAAAATAAAAAAATAAATTGCAACTAAATTGTTTAGTGAGACAAACCCACTCCCTTCTAAAGAAAAACCAAACAAAAAATTTAGGGACAATTGGGCATTATATCGAGTAAGAAAAAACTACTAAATTAAATCACCTGAATAACAAATTAAGAAAACAACATGTGATAAAAGAAGAAAATGATTTTACCTCATATGACAAATTCAATAAAATAATCAAAATACAAGAGGCAATAGATAGTAGCAGAAGTTCTATGAAAATTGTAATTAAATTGATTAGTAAGAAAAACTCACTCATTTCTAAAGAAAAAACAAACAAAAAAATTTAGGATAAAAAGGTAAAGAAAAAAAATCTCACCAAAGAGACACCAAAAATTGGACACATAATAACATATCATCGCATGACATGAAGAATACACAATTGGTTGCCATCATCGCATGACATGAAGAATACAAAATTGGTTGTCATGCCAACATCTTAGTTGGTATTTATAGTAAAATAATAAATATGTATTTATGAAAATATTGAAAAATGTGCGAGGTGAAAGATATGTAACTGAAATGAAATAATGTTCCTATTTACATCAATATTAAATAGATTGAAGTAATGAGTATTAATGGGAAAGGAATGTGGGTAAATAAAAGTAATGAATAATTAATTTTCTTTAGCTTACAAGATGAATTAAAAAGTCTCAAAAACTATAAAAAAAAGATAAATAAGATTCGAGGCCTTAGAAAGCGCCACGTCAATAAAGTCATATATATATATATATATATATATGTATATATATATATATTTGTATGTATATGTGTGTGTATATATATATATGTATATATATATGTATATATATGTATATATTGATTACTTTGGGTCATTCTGGTATATTTACTATATGCACTTAATTACTAGTTTCGGTTCAAGTTTGAAATTCATAATCTTTATGCAACACTTTATTGTGATGAGATATTCTCAGTTCCAATTCAAGTCCATTATTTATAGTATGAAGTGATTTTCAGGTATTTTGTCACATTTGAGCACACTTTTATGATTTTATTGTCGGTGTTTCATCTTTATTTGCATCTATCAGGCTTATGGGTGCTCGATTGGGTTATTCGTTATATGTTTGCACCTTTTAGACTTATGGGGCTCCAATTAGATTGTAGTTGGACTATATTAATTTTGATAAATCTATTCATGTGTATTTTTCACTTCATCTTGTTTCGGAGTAGTATTTCA
This sequence comes from Capsicum annuum, assembly GCF_002878395.1. Taxonomy (NCBI): domain Eukaryota; kingdom Viridiplantae; phylum Streptophyta; class Magnoliopsida; order Solanales; family Solanaceae; genus Capsicum; species Capsicum annuum. Next base: position 170,103,411 of record NC_061113.1, read on the forward strand.
GATATATTCCTTATATATGACTTTAGATTACTTTTTCACATTTTTATGTACTTTTATTGTGATTTAGTTCTGTCAGTCAGTGATGCCTACAGAGTACCCATTGATTTTGGTACTTATACTATACTTTTTTATTTTTTAATACAGATCTGAGTATGAGTTACGATCGTTGATGTTTCACTTGGGCTCTTTTTTAGAGATCCAGAGAAAGAGTGAGTTTTCTGAATCAGAGTTGATTCTCTCACCTTTTACTGTTTTTGGACAATATTTACTTTTTTTAGAGTACTTGTATATTTTATAATTTTTAGTACTCTATTTTCTTGGATTTAGTAACTCTTGTACTGACCTTATCAGGTTGTAGGATACTCCTTTTGCAGATTTCCTTCTTTTTCCCCGTCTTCTAGTACCTTCATGATTGTGTATATTGCGATTTAGTTTCCTATTTGCATGTCTGAATTTTGATATTCTTTCGTATTCTACGTTTAGCCCATTACTTGCCGTTTTGGGATATGATTTGACTTACGTACTTGTGAATTTGGTAGGTGCCATCATGACATGAGAAATTAGGTCAAGACATAAACCCTATCTGGTAGCATATTTACTGTGCAAACACATAATGAGTCCATTTTGCTAGATCTAGGATATCATCTTATCCTTGAGATCCAAACACTATAAAAAAAAACAGTATTTAGCAATGAAATTTAACGATAAAATAATTTCCATCACTGCATAGCGACAGATCAGCAACATAATATTTATTTTTGTCACGAACATAGCAAGTCCCTTTTTAATTTATGATATAGCAACGAATTAGTCACAGATTTTTTTTTGTAGCCAAATATTGGCGCGAAAATTTGGCTCCTTAATTTTGTGACGGATTTAGCAACAAATATGTGTAATCATTTTAATTAATTGGTAGTAACGGATTTAGCAATGAAATTTTTTGTCACTAACCATTATAAATTTTTTATTTATTATTAGCAACGAAAAAATTTGTCGTAATATTTTATAATTTTTAATATGTTATATTTCTAGGGTTCCTTCTTATTATATCGACTTTTCTTTCTCTCTCTACATACGCGACTCTCACTTTTCTCGACAAAAATACTTTGAATCAGTAACAAAAGTGTGAGAATCAGTAACATTATTTTCGTTTTGGACATCGAATCAGGTAAGAAAAATATTGTATCTCTCTATAATGTCTTGAATTCGAACTATTTGAAGAAAAATATTCTCTCTTTCTTTTTTTTTGGGACTATTTTAAGAATCTCAGTAAAAAAATTCATATGTCTTTTCTCTTTTTGTTGTAAATCTATATTTTTGTTGATTTTATTGACTTTTTGGACTGATATTATTCTACTATTTTACTCAATTTTATTGTAAATCTGTGATTTTTTTATTTTATTAGCTCTGTAGTCTGAGTTATGATTCATCCAAGCATTTGGGGATAAGGTTCATACAAACATTTGGGTGTATAATGTAAAGTAGAGTATCCAATTTGTAATGAATGCATTGTTTAGTGAAAGGAAATTGGTTGTGAAATGTGGAAGCAATTTGGTGTTTTACTATACTATATAGTTGATTCTGTGTGGTAATTGTGGTGGCATTATGAGATTAGCAGTCAGTCACGACTTATTTATTTTACTGTATAGTGATTATGGTGACACGCATGCATTGCCACTCCTGATACTATTCTATTGAATCTTTAATTACCAGGTTACAGTTTAATTGTTTTCCTTATCTTATTGATTTTTAGTTTTATATTCTTTCTGATTGCTGTGTTGGATATTCTAATGAATCTTTAATAACTGCGTTATATTTCACTTCTACAAACAAGATTGAATTTTTAATTATTTTATTAGTTTCATTTATTGTATAATTATTTTTGTATTTCTATGATTTGTTTCAATTGTGTACGTATATCTTGATGTTTAATAGTCCCTAAGCCAAATATATGTGCTTTTTGTTTGTTTCAAAGACATATTAGTTCTAGTTAACTTTGTTCTTAAGCATCTTTAATCTGAATTTGGAGTGATATCGAATGTATGATAAAACATGTGAGGTGGAGAATTTCTAAGTACCAAGATTTAGAAAGTGGTCAAGGATTTGGGTTGTATTTCTGAATTAAATCAACATATTTCATGGTGTTTTACTATTTTACAGAATAAAGGTGAGAAGATTGGAGTGTATAATTTGTAAAAAAATATGTCAATCAATGAATGAAAATTGGTTGTGGATGCAATTTGATTTATTACTAGTATAATCTAGGGTTGGTTCTGTATGGGGATTTTTATGGTATGTATAGAAAGTGAAATTTATCAGAAAAATTACCATATGAAGAAATGAGGACAAAAGTGAATAACTAACCAAAAATTTGAAAGAGATGAGCAAGACACAGTGGGCATGTAGAAATAGGAAAAAGATATAGAGGAGAAAACGTAGACTGATAGATGCATTTATTCAGTACCAATGATATTATGAATTTTATATTAGCGTGGTTATTCAATTATTGGACTGTTTCCAGCTGCTAAATTCTACAATTAAATCTGTCATAGCTGCTAAACAAGAAACTATTAAGTGGATTCTGCAACTATTACTTTTGTCTGCACACCTAGAAGATGGAACAAACTAATCAAGTGTAATATAAATCTTTGTATGGTATAATATAGATCTTTGTTATACACTTACATCTGTTTTGGTTAATATTTTAAAGTTTGATATTTCCAAGTTAAAAGTAGTTTCTCACTCTAAATTCTAGATATTTTTAGCTATCCTTATTTTTTAGAGGCATTCAACTATCAATGCCTACATAAGTAGCAGTTAAATATGTAGATTGTAGATTATCATATTAACTGGTTGGTTGGTTGCCTCATCTTAAAGTGCTAATTTTGCCTTTGAATTGTCTCTGTTTTTGCTCATGTTAGGGAGAGAGTTAAAGTGACCATTTCACACAGTTAAATAACTGCACCTGCTGTAAGACATTGTAAGAAAAGATCAAGTGCATTTGTTCAGTAAGTTACTTATTCAACACTAAATTTTATATATAGTACTATATGTATACAGATGGTGTTATGGATTAGCTCACTCATCAAGTGCTAGTGGATTGGTTATACGGCTTTTGTCATAGGAATGTTTTTATTTTTTTAGTGCATATACATAATAAGTGTGTGCATACTATTACTGATATGTCATGTTGGTTGTGCATTAAGTGCCATACTAGTAAGTGTTTTATGTTTCGTTTTCTTCTTTGAGCTGCTGATAGAGCTACTTTTTTATAATTAATTATTTTTGTTTTCTTCTTTGAGAACCTCACTTTAATTAGCACTGATTATTGTGTTTCCTTATTTCAACAAATAATAGAAACATGAATAATGTAGATCATAGTTGGATGTATGAGAGGTTAGATGGTCGGGGGGCTTTAAACTCTAGTTTTAAAACCAGTGTGAATGAATTTATCCAATTCGCATGTTCTCAACAGAATCACATAAGTGGTGACAAAGTTAAATGTCCATGTGCAAAATGTCAAAACTATAAATTTAAGAATGTTGAAACAGTTAAATGTCACCTTTATCATTCTGGATTTGTTGAGAACTATTTTATTCGAAAACATTAAGGGAAAAAAGATGTTATAAGTGGGACTTGTTATGGTAATGACTTGCATGGTGTTGGTCAACCTGAATTAGAAAAAAATCTATAGCGACAAATAATTTTGGATGCAGCTGGTCCAAACTTTTCCCAGGGTTCAAGTTGGCAATCTTATAGCAATGTTGAACCTGAGTCATCTCATCCTTTTAAACATTCAATGAAGGAAGATACTAATCCTGTATCTCAAAAATTTTATCATTTGCTACAGGCTGCCAATGTAGAATTATATCCCGGTTTATCTTTCTTTTAATTTACAGTTGTTTCTAGAATGTTAAATATTAAAATGGAAAATAATATGCCACGGAGAGGTTATAACCAGATGATGAAATTGGTTAAAAAGGCTCTACCTGAAGATAACATAGTGCTTGATAGCTGAAGATAACATAGTGCTTGATAGCTATTATCAGACCAAGAAGATAGTGCGTAGCTTGGATTTTCCAGTTGAAAACATTAATTGTTGTGAATTAGGATGTATGTGATATTGGGGTGATGATGATAAACACCTTACATCTTGTAAATTTTGCAGCAAGCCAAGGTATAAGCATTGTGTTGGCTTTCATAAGAGGAAATTGGTCCCTTACAAGAAAATGTATTATTTTTCTTTGATTTTGAGATTGCAAAGATTATATGCATCTCATGTTACAGCTGCCGACATAAGATGGCATCATGAGCATAAAAAAAGGATGGTGTGATGCATCATCCATTAGATTCTGAGGCTTAGAAGCACTTCAATGAAACTCATCCCTTTTCTGCTGCTAGACCAAGAAATGTCAGATTGGGGGTTATGTACCGATGGTTTTCAACCATGCAGTCAATCTGGAAGGAAATATTCCTTGTGGCCAGTGATTGTCACTCCATACAATTTACCTCCAGGAATGTGCATGAAAGAGGCTTATATGTTTTTAACAATCATTGTTCTATGTCCTAGCAATCCCAAACATAAAATTAATATTTATCTGCAATCTCTAATAAAGAAATTGACCTTGTTGTGAGAGATAGGTGCGAAAGCATTTGACATCTAAAAAAAGTAAAACTTTCAATTAAGGGCAGCTTTGATGTGGATGATTAGTGACTTTCCAGCATATTTTATGTCATCGGGATGGAGTACTGCGGGTAAGTTAGCATGACCTTATTATATGGAGGAAACACAATCCTTTAGATTACACCATGAAAGAAAACAATCTTAGTTTGATTGTAATAGAATATTCCTTGACCAACATCACCCATTTAGGAGAGATCAGAAGAACTTTATTAAAGGCCAGACTGTCAAAAGACCCCTACCATCATATAGAACAAGGGAAGAAATTTTGAACCAAATTTGTAATTTGGGAATAAGAAATGTAACAGACTTAGGTAAAGAAGAAGTTAATCAAAGAATATGTAAGACATGTGGTTGGAAAAAGCGAAGCATCTTTTGGGATTTGCCATACTGGAGTTCTAACATGATTCGACATAATCTTGATGTCATGCATATTGAGAAAAAATTCTTTGATAATGTATTTAACACTGTTCTTAATTTTGATGACAAAATCAAAGACAATCCACAGTCACATCTAGATACGACAAAGTATTGTGATCGACCTCAGTTGGAAAAAGAGAGTAATTGACAATATCCAAAAGTTGTCTATATAATATATAAGGAATCAAGAGCTATCTTATTAATTGGGTGAAAGGCTTAAAGTTTTCAGACGGGTATGTTTCAAATTTGGGTAGGCTGCCAGACACATATGTGAAAAGGTTATTTAGTATGAAAAGTCACGATTGTAATGTGTTCATGCAGCGACTAATGCCTATTTATTTCGTAAACTACTTCCTAGTAATGTGTGACAGGCACTTACAAAATTGAGCTTATTTTGTAAGGATCTTACTTTGAACACTCTATGAGTGGATGATATGGTTCGATTAAAGGGAGATATTCCATAAATTTTATGCAAGTTAGAACGTATATTTCCTCCTGGGTTCTTTGACTCAATGGAACATCTTCCTGTGCACCTTTCATATGAATCAAGAATAGTTGGACCTGTACAATATCGATGGATGTATTCTTTTGAAAGGTAAATATGAGACTCTAGTTGGACTTGTGACGAATATTTAACACATAAGCTTCAAATGTGATGCTCCATATTTTTATGTATATAGGTATCTGGGAACTCTTAAAAAGATGATTGGGAATAAAGCTAGTGTTGAGGGTTCTATTTGTGAAGCATACTTGATGATGGAGTCAACAAAATTATTTTCTCATTATTTTGAACCTCATGTCATGTCACACGTAATCATAATGTGGATCGTAATGATGATGGTGGTGTTGTGGAAGATCTTAAAGAAAATCTTTCAATATTCTCCCATCCAGGTCAACTATGGGGAGAAGCAAAAAAAGAGATTTAATTCTAGATCAAATCAAGGCTGTCCAAACTTATATTTTACTAAATTGTGAGGAGGTTGAGCCATTTGTGAGGTAACTGAATTCTCTTAATAATAATAAAGTATATTCTTATATTGTGACTTCTTATTTAAATTATTTTGTTGCGATGAAGTATGTACCTGCAACGTTTGCAAGCAGAATATCTGAATCTCTCTCAAAGTGAAATAGATGAGAGCCTTGAAGAAAATTTCTCTATATGGTTCAAGGAATATGTAAGATTTAAATAAATATTACTACTATCTTTTATATAATGATGTACTTAAATTGGCTTCTCAAATTTAACTAAATCTTTGAATTTTTTTTAAATAGGCTCGGTGCAATTTCATTGAGAATGAATACTTGCGTAGTCTTGCTCGTGGACCATTAATTGGAGATACATGCCATTCAGTTTATTTTGTTAATAGATATAAATTTCACATAAAATATAATGGTAGCATGAGATCAACAATGAATAGTGGAGTTTGTATCTTGGATCCAAATATTGGTGATTATTATGGGCGGATAAAAGAGATTATACAAGTGGACTACCATAAAGCACCTTTAAAGCAAACTATCTTATTCAAATGTGAATGGTTTGACCCAACAATGAATATGTGTGTTAAGAAGCACAATCAGTACAAATTGGTTGATATTAACCATCATCGTCGGTATAAAAAATATGAACCTTTTATTCTTGCAATGCAAGCAACTCAAGTATGTTATGTACCTTATCCAAGCAAGAAAAAGGACAAGGATGATTGTCTAGTTGTATTGAAGGTCAAACCTCAAAATGTTATTGAATTACCAATTGAAGAAGTGGTGACAACTTCAGAACTGAATGTTCCTTTTTAAATGGAAGAAGTTGAAGTCCATGAGGTAGATATGTCTGTTCTTATTGATAAAAATATACTCCTGCATAATCCAAATGGAGGCGTACTTGAAATGAATGAACCCCTTAATGATGATTTATTTGAAGAGCATCATGAAATCCAAGATAAATCTACGGAAGAAGAATATGAAACTGAGAAAACTGAGAAGGATGAGGAAAAGAAAGTGTTTGAAGAAGACATGGATAGTGACTAGAGCTTGATAAAAAACTACTATTTTTTTCTTTGTTGTATTATATTTTTAGTAAAAAGACATAAATAGTGAAAAGAGCTTGATAAAAATCTACTATTTTATCTTTGTTGTTTTTTATTTTTAGTATTTTTTCTCAAAAATATTATCACTTCCTTAGTTTTTGCTTTTCAGTTCTTTTTTTCAAAATAAAGATAACATCTTTTGACATAGCAAAAGCAACACCTGGAAGATTGAAATACCATTTTGTGATGAGTCTTGGGTAAGCATATAAAAAACTTGAGAAACAAATCTGTATATGTTTGATTGATCAATTAAATAGATATTCTGTTAAAGATTTTTTATTTTTTTTAATAACCTATCAGTTTTTCATAGCAAATGATTTTAATTTGGTTTTTACTAGTAATAATCTAACGACATTGTCATCATTTTTTGTAGATATGACTCGAGGTGAATATCGTGTAGGTAAGTCCTCAAGTAGGAGCAAGACTGGTAACCGTGGTAAAATTCCTTCTATTCCAACTCCAATTATTGAACAGGATGGTATAAGTTCCAACCCCAGCAATATGCCAATCGATCAAATAGTACTGCCAATCAGTATACCATCGGTTGAAACATTGGGACAAAGAAGTACCCCAGTTATTCCGGAGACATGTACGCCACCTAACTAAAGTAGCCCAATAGTCCAAAGTATGAATACTCAAAGAACCCCACCAGTTGAGGGAACATCTACTGGGAGAAATATATCTGGTGAAGGTGATTTCAGTAGTAACCATGCTCGGACTCTTATTTTTCTAACTTCTTCAGGGTTAGTACTTACTAATTATTGTTTTATATTTAATAAGGAATAATTGGTACTTCTTTCTTCCATTACTCCACATTTTAGTACAGTAGTTACTTTAAATGGTAATGTCATGTTACTTGTGTCGTTCTTGGTTATGTTTTACTGTTTGCTGTGTCAGCTTACTCTTTTTACCATGTAAATACCAAGATATTGAAAAGTCGTGGATTTTACTTGGCTTAATAAGTGCAACAAAACATGTATAAACTCCAAGAGGGTGAGATTTTTTTTTTTATAGAAGTTATGGTGTTTCCTTTCAAAATAGAGTGAAAGTTATGTTCTGGAATATAATTACCTAGATGTTCTGGTATATAGTACCTACTAAAATTGTGAATGCTAAAAGTTCATGTATGTTGATCTAGTTTACTGTGGAGTTAGTTTGTTTAACTGGTTATGATGTGTTCTGGAATTTCCCAGTGAAGGTTATGTTCTGGAATATAGTACCTACTGAAATTGTGAATGCTAATAGTTCATGTATGTTGGTATAGTTTACTATGGAGTTGGTTTGCTTAACTGGTTATGATTTGTACATTATACTACTGTTGTGACCATTGGCCTTTTGCAAAAAACTACTGTTGTGGCCTCACATTGGATCTACTGGGAATATATTACGGTTGGGACCAGAGGAATATCATATTTTTTTCTTTTCTCGCTTTCTTTTAGTTTTCTGCTTTTTGAGGAACTTTCAATATCATTTAGTTTATTAGCTAAATAACTGATTTGTTGTAAACAAGGCTGCAGTTAATTCTTATTCCTGACTGTTAAATTGATAATATCATACATACACTAATTTTTTTAAATATGTACAGGTTGAAACCTTCTTTAAAATGCTCCAGTTCCATGACATTATCCTTCAAAAATGAAGTTGATGCCAATGGGATCAATTGGAAAGGTGTCTCCAAAGATGTCAAAGATGGTTATTTTGGAAAATTCAAGGTTTATTTTCTTAGCGTCCAATCTTTATATTAGTTTTAGAATTATAAACTCAATTTTATAAATTTGACTGAACACCTAAAAGAACTCAAGTTAATCTTGTTATAATAAGCTAAACTACTTTGATAACATGAAAACTATTTACATTGATATTGTATTATAACTCAAATCTACTTATGAATTATACTGATGTATGTGTTGGTAGGTGAAGATTCTGTCTAAGATCTAAATCAATGAGTAGATTGAATTAATACTATGCATGTAAACTATTTTGAAATGTAGCAATAGTTTTAGAACTGTAGCAGCAGTTTCAGAACTGCATGTAGCAGCAGTTTCAGAACTGCATGTAGTAGTAGTTTAAAGTGGTACCTAGAGTCCCACTTTGGATAAAAAAATGCATATGGAGGAACAAATGTTGCTAGCTAGCATGTATTGTGTATGAGTTGTTAGGAAGAAAATATAAAGGTAGAAATAATAGCTAGGTAGGGAGGTGTCGTGGTCACAATAGATAGATAGATGTTACAACAGAGAATTGAGAAAAACAACAATGGTTGTGGTCTGAAAAAGGGCAACATTGGCAAATAGGTCCACATTGTCATCATATGGTGACATTCTTATAACTACAACTCTCTGTCTCTTTACATTTTAAGGAATTATACATTGTGGACCTTAAGATAGTGTTATAATATTGTTGTTGCAACTATAAACTCCCCTTTCCATGTTATAATGTTGTTGCATACAACTACAAAATTCCCTTTCCATGTGCTCTAATAAAACATAAGATAGTGTTGTCATGGCAACTAAGATTAGATTTTGTGTATGCAGTTTTCTACATTCTGGTGGTGTATGCAGATTTTGTCCATTCAACTGCAAACTCCCCTTTACTACATTCTGGATATGCAGTTTCTATTTTGTGTATCTGATGCATAAGTATATGTGACATTGCAGTTTCTATTTTGTGAATTGTGACATCAATTCACCCTTAAAATTTACTGCTGAGTGTTGGGATCATTACAATACATAAATTACTAGGTGTTTAGATATAACATTGATGCCAGAAATTTGGTTTAATTGTTGTGGCTATTGTAGATTTATAGCTAGTTCAAATAGCACAATTTCTCAGTTGGCAACTGTATGTCTATTGGAAGTGTGCTACGTACTATATGATTTCATTCAATATGTTTGTTATCCTATTTACAATTAAAGTGAATAATTATATTTCTTTAAAATGTATTTAAGAAGAATTTCTATTAGGATGTTCCATTAGTGAAATGTGGTGAAGCAACAATGGTTGAAGAAGGCTGCATTATGCTAAAAGAATTTCATTTCTAATATAAAGAAACACAGAGCTACAGTTCAATCGGAATTTGTGAATGACCATGTGAGGGGAAGATGGATGAAACTTTGGGAAAATGATGAATGTGTTAAAAAGTCAGAGATAAATTCAAAGAACCATTGTGGTGGCCGTGAAATAGCTGATGAGACACACACGAGTGGATCTATCACAGTTGGAGAGCACTGGAAGAAACTTGTAATTATAAATTTAGTCTGCTTGCTTTAAATTTCATGGTAGGCATACATACATCTCAACTAGCATTTTAATAGTTTGACTGTTATTTGTTTGTATAGGCTATTATAATAGGTCGAGATCCAATTCCAAGTGAGTTACATTTGCATGTCCACACACATAATCATGATGATAAATCTTTTGTTGCTGAGCGTTCCCAACTTCTCCACATAAGGCCATAATTTACATCATTAGATATACACTTCTCTTATTTTTCTTTTGTATTGACATCTATCGAAAGTTCTTATTATATATGAAAATGAAATAAGCAACAGGAAGTTGAGCCTGTTTTAATATCTCCACTTGTTAATTATAGAAAAAGTATAAAGAAATTGTATGGGAAAAAAATAGACTGGATCTGAAATTGATCAATTGGAATCATATTATGAAGCCGCGGGAGGAGTAAAGAAGAAAAGATTATTTGGTCTTGGATCTGAAGCTGAAAGTTACTTTGGAAAAGAACTTTGTGCCTGTAATGCCTCCACATCATCAGTACCACCTTCGGTTTCTTTACCGACAACAAATTTGGAGGAGTTTGTGAAGTAATTGATTCTGACACTTACTAGTCACTTTCTTCCGGTAGTTATTGAGCGTGTTGGTGGTATTAGGGTACAAGAAGGGGCCATGCTTGATCCTCCTCCTACTAATGATGATGATGTTGATTCGTAGCTTCATAGTATTCGTAGCCTTTCATCGTTGCATTATTTTTTGATAGACTATTTTGTGTGCAAGTACAAAACAGTTGTGTAGTAACAAATACTAATTTTGATGGATGTGGGTTTGACATTAGTTTATTTTTGACAAAATACTTGAACTTGTGGATGTTTGGACACAATTATTGTGCATTTTTCTATCTATATGAATGTTGGTTATTTTAATTAGTCAATAATTTATGCGTTTCAATAATTTTCTTACAAAATTATTAGCGACAAAAAATTAGTGACTAACTATTGTCGTTGCTATTGAAAAACTTCAGTGATGGATAAATTTGGTCACTAAAGATGGCTTCTATTAGAGACAAAAAATTAGTGACTAACTTTTGTCGTTGCTACTGAAAAATTTTAGCGATGGATAAATTTGATCGTTAAAGAAGGCTGCTTAGTCGATCAAACTGTGTTGCAATAGATCAGCAATAAAATATTCTGTCATAAATTTAGCCACCACGAAAATAAATTTTGGATATAGCCACGGTATAGCAATGGAATATTCCATCGGTAACATCAACAACCGATAAACTTCATCGCTAAGCAATCACAAGTTTTCAATGAAAATTAATTTTTCATTGCTAAGAAGCTAGCAACGAGTAATATAATGACAAAAATAAATTCGTCGCTATTTCTGTCTAGCAACAGATTTACATAGAATAGCGACGAAATTTGATTGTCGCTAAATGTTATTTTTTTGTGGTAAAACTTGTGCCAAATGTCAGGTGATATAGCACACCAACTCAAATGAAGGATCAATAGAATCATGTCACATATTGTAATATTGTGATATGCCTAGTTAAATCAAATGACAATAAAAATATTCCTTGTGTACAAGTGGCATGTTCTTAACTATCAAATATGACCATGTTTCTTCAATCTAATTCTTCGAAGAAGAGTCCTTATGTCTACTTTTTCATCCTACAATTATAAATAGAGTTTCGAATAATTCAATAAAAATACTTAAATTCAAATAATAAAAAGCCAAAGAGAGCTAGCTCGTGAATAAAATGCCTCAAATGTTTCTACAAGTTATAAGTGTTCAAGCATCCAAGTGTTTATCTACATGCTTTAAAGATCACAATCATAATATTCAAGATTGAACACCAAGCTTTTGAATTCAAACACAAGTCCAGATCAAGTTCAAAAAATTCAGCATCAAGCTCAAAGACCCCTAAATTTAATTTCCAAAAAAGAGAATCAAATGACTTATAGAGATTGTAACATTCATTATATTGAAACGAAATACCACAATTGTAATATTTTTCAGTATTCATTATTCACTCGACATGAACTTTATTGTCTACAGTAAATTATACAAATAATTATAATATGTAAATGTTATATAGTAGTGAGCGCTAGAATGGTAAATTTTTATATACCCACAAGATAAGTGTTGTAAAGATGTGAATGCTAAGTTATATGTACGTTTATACAAGTTTAAACAAGAATTAAAATGATCATATTCATAAGAACGTGTAATGACATATCTAGTCACTTCAAGCATTAGGAGTTTCCTCCCTAAAAAACTCTTCCGGTAGACTTAAAACATGATTTATGATGTGTGAAGATATGTGACACGATGCTCAAGATAATCAAATGCATATCAGAAGAGCATTAAAAGAAAAGTTAGATAGATCAAAATCAACATTTGAGATAAGCAGACTCAAAACTAATGTTTGATCATTTCTAAAGGTTCAAAAGGTAATTTAGGATTTACCTGGATAGTTTAGATGAGTTTTGAGGAGCTCGAGAGTGGTTAGATGCTTAAATTAAAATTAGTTAAGATAAAGTTTAGGAAATTGACCACGATCAAATATGTAACAATACGACCTTAAATTGATGTTTTAAATGTTCAAACATGTTCCTAGAATGTTTTGAGAGTGATTTGTATATTTGATTTGCATCATGGTCAGGGGTGGAGCTACAGTGGTTTATGAGGGTTAGGCCGAACCCACTAGCTTTTGCGTAGACCCTATACTTATAACTAAAAAATCCAAAAAATCTATATAATTATATAAGTTCAAACCCCCATACAAATGTGGTCTGTTGATCCAGTGGTAGGCATATCAGCCTTGCGTGCCCGAGATGAGGTTCGAACTCCACTAAGGATATTCTTGCTCATTTGCTTCTTTTGCTTTTTGAACTTTGGTCTTTGTTGCACGTGCTTTGTAAATTTTAATTATTTTCTTTTACAACATTTACTATACACGGACCACAGTACACTTTTACACTTAAAAAAAACAAAAACAAAAATTAATTATTAAAGAAAGGAAAAAAAAAGTTTGCCCAAATCCCAATACCCATTACCCAATACCCAGCAAAATTGCAAAAAGTCAAAAAACTTTGGTCACTTTATTTTCAAACAAGAAACAATGAAGCTATTATTTTTCCAATACCCTGTACCCAACAAAATTTGTAAAATCGGGACGTCGACTGCTCGGAATCACACTTTTCCTGTTCTGCCAAGGTATGTCATGTGGTTAATGGTTTCCATTTCTCTTTCAGCTTTCGCAGATGCTAGATTGCTTATTGCTAGTCTCATAGTTTTTCATCGGAAATGGAATCCATGAGTCGCGATCAATAAATTGTGATTAAATTTTTAATTCTACTTTAGATTTTTGGTTGAAGTGTTTTAGTATGAATTTTTTCTATAATTCTATTGCAAGATATACTTTTTGTATTTTGTGAATTATGATTAAAAGGTAGCAGAATAATTTTGTAAAATTTTTTATGTTTTTTGATTCGTAGGATCTTTAAGCAAGTGAAAATATGATTACGAAATTTTTCAAGCCTCAAACTCCTTCAGATATGGCTCCTAGCTCTTCTTTTCCAAGTTCTTTATTGCCTGTCAATCTTTTCAGAGTATCGGATAACTACAAAGAGTTGGCAAAGTTGGATCTTAAATCTGATCCTGCTGAAAGAAAACCAATTACAGAATTTCCTCCAAATATACGTGATCGAATAAGGAGATATTACATACCAAAAAAACCTTGTCAACCAGATAAATTTGAATATATTAAATATCCTTATCTGTTAGTTACTTTGGCTAAGGTTATACATTAGCTTGAGGTTATTGTCTTAACTTGAAATTTAGAACCCCCAGACTTTAAATTCTGGCTTCGCCTCTGATCATGGCACTCAAGCAGAATGTCTGAAGTCTGGTGACTCTTTTTATCCTTTACTATTATGAGGGTGAGAACTGAGATTTCAAAGGCGGATATTGGTTAAGACATCATGACCGTGAAGGTATTTCTGCGATTGCTTACAGGAGAAACTTGGATTGTGCACAAATTGGGGGGTTATATGCCTAACGTATAATTTCATGTTTGATTAAATGATTTATCATAACATTCCTTTGTTATTTGTTTTAATGTTATTAATTCTTCTATATTATTCTTAAAGTATTCTATATGTTCCATATCTTTTGTTTTCATGTATTCAATTAAATTCTTTTTCATTAGTATTTCTATTAATCTTATTTCTTCCATATCTTTCCTCTAATATTCTAAGTATTCATAGTTTATCATTTTAATCTGAGTAATACCAATCTGAATAATGCTGTCTATCATTATGTAAGTCTATATCTTCTAATTCATATTTTATCCATTCTAGATTTAATAACTCTTCATCCTCAAAATCAAATATCTTTTTTCATATAAGTTTCTCTATATCTATTATTTCTATATCCATAAGTACATACAAAATAAGTATCTTAAATTTATTTATCATCTCATTATACAAGTAGGTTGTCATTTTCATATGATGCTTAGTTCCAAAGTATTCCTTCCAATCATATACATAATAAAATATGATCATCTTAGATTACTATATACCAGATTATTCTTGAATAACTATTTTTCTCTGTCACTATTAGCATGGTACGTTCGGATACTTTTTCCCTAAATAATGCTTCAACTCTGGTTACTACCCTATCACGACTTCTCTGCCTTATCGGTTTCACCTTTAGGATAGTATAGTTCTGGGAATATTTTCCTTTTCCTCTTTGCTAATAAACTTTGCAACATATTATTCTTTGAACAATTTACTATATAGTAACTAATATGAACTTATTTTATCATATCATGATTGTTGGGAATTAATGGACTTAGCTATTCATAATCATAAATGAAAATACCTGTTCTTGTAGATTTGATAATTCTGAGCTTTGATTATCCATATCTGAGTATAAAACTGAATATCTTATTAGTTATTTGAGAGAATTTTTAATTGTTTACAAGGAAGGATTGCTCTCCGTAGAAATATTTGCCTTAGATTACCGAATGGTCTGCCTATTTATAATCTAAAAAGCGCATAAACTATTCCTACTTTACATTTGTCCTCCTTTTAGAAAAAGTAAAAATAACTTTAAAAAGTGCTGAAAACTAAGCAATAATTTATGTACATGTCTCTTTCGTAACTTTTTATCTTGTCGGGGAATCTTCTTTATTTCCTCATTGGGCCGTCCTTTTTTATGTCGCTTTCTATCTTCTATTGTTTTATCTTCCAGCTGGCTTTTTTCATCCTTATCTTCTTGGTTGATTTTCCTCCGTTTATTGTAGTTGTTTCTATCTTCTTTGTCATTGGTCCTTTTGTATCTGCTTTGATTGATTCTTTTGTTCTAGTTGGACTTCTGGGATAACATTATCTTCTCCATTGCATCTTGAACATAGGTGATTTGGGTATTTGTGTCCTATTAGCTTACAGTATCTGGTCAATCCAATTTTTATAACTTGTATAACTGATTTGATTTCATCATATAATATTTTTGCTGGCGTAGTATAAAACTTTATGAAAAATAAATTTCCTTTGGTTATCTTTTTGTAGGTTATAAATACTTTGTATATTTCTGGTATAGCTGATAATTCACTTCCATCTTTTGTATATATGGTATTAAGTAATTCATAACTGAAACAAGTTTTAACTAGGTTTGCACTGGTCTTTGGGAGTGCAATTAACTTGTTGTATCCTTGTAATTTTATGGTTATATAGTCTTGGTTTGGTTCTTGGATATTTGTGGCTCTAGGTTTGAGGTTTAGGTAAGTTTGTATTTTGTGGATATTTTCTCTATATGATCTGGTTATATGGTTATAGGCTTTCTACCTTGGTTTAGACTTTCTAACTATGCAGTAGTTTGTGGGGGTACGAATAAAGGGTCTTTTTATATTTTTGGTATAAATGGTGCATCAAATATCTTGTTCAGGTTCAATCCTTGTTTATTAACTCCTTTGCTTGTACCTGCAGCTGTAGATTAATAAAGGTTATGGGTTTTATGGAGTATCCCAATGTCACCTTTTAGGTCTGGATTTTTTATGTCTTGCGATTGACGTGGCTCTGCATTTTTATAGTCATGCTACCGACTTATAGCTTTAGACTTCAGTTTATCTTCATTAGTCTTTAGCTTTTCTACCTCATTGCCCATACTGTCCACTTTTAGTGAAAGTGTAGTTAGGGTTTTGAGTATTTCTTCTAGTGTATCTTTCTCTGTTATATCAGTCTGTATAGTTTTGTCTTGATATGTAGTCTAGAAGAACATTCTTGTTAATACTAATTATTTCAACTGTAAATGTAAAATTTAATATATTTAATAACAATCTCCATAATTGATTTGTTGTAACTGAATTTTGTATTTTCTTAGTTAGCCACCATCATACCTGTGTATTATCTGTTCGCACAATAAATTTGTTATATACGATATATGGTTCAAATGCTAATAAACATTTATATGAACATAATTCTTTCCTATTTATTTCCCATTTTATTTCTGTTTCATTAAATGTTCCTGAATAATACCTACAATGATGTTCTATTTTTTCATTCTCATATTTGTATTTGAGTACTCCTCCACAGCTGTACTCACTTGCATCTACTTCTACTATATATATAAAATTCTTGTTTTCATCTGGAAATTGTAATTTAGGTAGTTTTTTACAAAGTATTTTTATTTTTTGTACTTGTTTTTTTTTGTTTTTTTCATTATAATTATATTCTACATCCTTTTTTAATTTTTTCTGTAGTGATTTTAGATTTTCTGCTAGTTTTGGTATATATTCTCTTACTTGATTTACTAATCCTAAGAATGATTGTAATTTTTTTTGTATCTAACTCTTCTTTTTTGAATTTATTATCTTTTGTACTATATGTTGTTGCATTTTTATTCTGTTTTTATCTATTTGTATTCCTAAGGATTCTATCTAGTTTTTCATTATTTCTGTCTTTTTCTCACTTAGGCTTATTCCTGAATTTTCTATTATATTTATAAATTGTTCTAATAATTTTAGATGTTCCTCTTTAGTATTTGAATATAATAATATATCGTCTATGTATACTATACAATTAGGTAATTTTTTAAAATAGTTATCCATAAAATGTTGATACCTTCCTGGTGCATTTTTATATCCAAATAGTAGTCCATTCCATTCATAAAAGCCTTGTGGTACTGTAAATGCAGTTAGCTTTTTAGATTCTTCTTCTAGTTTTAAGTGATAAAATCCCAACTTACAATCAAACTTGCTAAAATAGTTATATCCTTGTATTTGTCTTATTTTTAATATCTTGTTTGATATTGGGTAATTATATGTTATAGTTTTTACATTTAGGTTTCTATAGTCAATAATCATCCTGGTTTTCTCTCTTTTTTGTTCACTGTGTTTATTTACTATAAATGCTGGGCTAGTGTGTTTACTATTACTTTTTTGTATATATTGTTTTTTCTAATAGTTCATCTATGTGTATTTTAAATTCCTTTAAATCATCAAAATTATATGTTAATGGTTTTTGAGTTATTATACTATCTTTATTTACTAGTTCAATTTTTACAGTAGTTTTATGTTTTTCCCATCCTTTTAATGGATCTTCACTATATAGTTGTTTTAATCTATTTTTAATTATTTCTACCTTATCTATTGAAAATATGGTCATTTCTTCCTTATTTATTGAAAATATTATTAGTTCTATCGTATCTTCAGTGACTTTTATATTTTCTAATTTTTGCGTAATTTTTTCACTTCCTTTTATCCAGTTTGTTTTCTTTCTTATTTTATTAGTAACTCTTTTTGCTCTAACCTTTTGTTTACATGGTGTTGTAAACCATCAGTGTGTTTTAGTTATTATATGCGGGTATAATTTATCTAAGAATGACATTCCTAAAAGCATATCCTCTGATGTTATCTCATAATTATAAATTTCTTCTATTGTTAGTATTTTATCCCATATTTGTATTTTTACATTTCTAGCTTTATATGTAATTAGGTTTCCTTCATTATTAAATCCTTCAACTATTATTGGTGTTTTTAACTTATCTCATTTACTTTCTGGTAAACAGTTATATTTACATAAATTGACTTCTGCTCCTGTATCTATCATAGGTGTATAATATCTATTATAATATCCTTCTATTATTATTTTCATATTAAAGCTCTTTTTATTAATAATTTTTCCTTATTATATGTTATGGTTATTTGGGTGTGTTCTATATTGTATGGTCTTACTTGTTCTAACTATTTTATTCCTAATATTATATCTGCCTTTTGTGTTTCTTCTTTCACCTCAAATTCAATTTTTATCCTCCTGGCTCCGATTATAATTTTCTTTTCGGTCGTATTTTTAATAATTATTAAGTTTCTTGGTAAATCTGGACATATATTATTATTAGTTTTGATTTCTTCAGTTTTTACTAGATGTCTTATTATATAATTTTCTTCCTGTCCTATGTTTATTAGTATTAAATATTCCTTCTCATCCATCGTTCCCATTATATAATATTATGTTAGGTTAGATTTTGGAGTTATCTCATATGCTATTCTTTTTTATGGTTCTGATTTTTCGTAAGATATCCGTTTTGATGTTCCTATCCGTTCATTTACTATTTCTAAATTTCCTTCTATATATATATCCTGATAACTTAATCATTATTATATATTGTTTTTACGAATTGCTCGAAAGGACTTTCTATTTGTATTTTGTTTATTTTATTTTTTTCCAGTTATCTTATGCTTTGTTGTTAATACATATAAATTTTTACATCTTGCTGTAAATATTTTACTTCCTGGGGTTAACTCTATTCCTGATATTTTCCAATATAGTATTAATGATTTATCTATATTTTTATCTGTTATTGGTACTGAATAGTTTGCACTTATAATAACTTTAAGTTTTTGATATATTAGATTTCCTATTATAACACTTATTATACTTTTTTCTATAGGTTTTATGATCCTATCATCTGCTAAATATAATTCTATTGGTGTATCTATTTCTTCCCTAAAACATGCTTTTATTAATATCTCCGTTCCTCCAAGGTTTAAATATTTTATTGAGTCTCTACTCTTTATATCCTGTATTTCTTTATTAACTATTCTCCTTGCTACTAGCGGTATACTAGCTTTACCTTTCGCGTATCTACAATCTATTATATGTTCTTTTTGGCTTACTATGTAGTATTTTTCTTTTCGTCTATTAAACATATTTCTTATTGTTGATATTTTAAATATTTTTTCTACGCTTAAATCTAATTCCTTTCCTTTTATTTCTTCGAATATATTACTGTCAAATATAATTTTTTGGTTTATTCCTTCTTCGTCTAAATATTCTTCTTGTCTTATTATTTGTATGCGTTCTTCAGTCATCTAATTCATCTAATTCGCTATCTATTTCTGTATATATTGTTTTTCTAATAGTTCATCTATGTGTATTTTAAATTTCTTTATAATCTAAAAAGCGCGTAAACTATTCCTACGTAAACTATTCGTACTTTACATTTGTCCTCCTTTTAGAAAAAGTAAAAATAACTTTAAAAAGTGCTGAAAAACTAAGCAATAATTAATGTACATGTCTCTTTCGTAAATTTTTATCTTGTCGGGGAATCTTCTTTATTTCCTCATTGGACCGTCCTTTTTTATGTCGTATTCTATCTTCTGTTATTTTATCTTCCAGCTGACTTTTTTCATCCTTATCTTCTTGGTTGATTTTCCTTCGTTTATTGTAGTTGTCTCTATCTTCTTTGTCATTGGTCCTTTTGTATCTGCATTGTACTTCTTTGTCTTGTACTTTTTAGCTCGGGGAAAAAGCCTCAAAGAACTAGGCTCCATCGGAGTTCATGAGCGAGCTTCGGAGATCTACTATCATTTTGGTGTTGAGCGACCAGCTCGTTTATTATATGGTATTGCTTAGAGCCCTTTACTTTTGTCTTGTAAACAAATGATGTATTATCCATAATAGAGTTGTAATTCTTATTTTTAGTAGCTCATGACTTGTGACACCAATTTTTGGAATAATTTTATTAGATTTTGCTGTATTTGAGTCCTTTGTATATATTATTATCTTTTATTTGGTGTATGTTAATAGAACTTTATTGAAAGGAAGAAAGGCTAAGGTTTACAATATAATCTGAAAAGCTTGAAACTAACTAAACAAAAGTAGGCTATATATACATAGCCAATAACCTAAAGGTCCATGAACTAAAGGCCCAATAACATATGGGCTAACATCCCCCCTCAAACTCACAATGCAACAGCAATAAGCATTGAGAGTTTGTCACACAAAAAACGAAATCGAGACGCCGACTGAGCCTTCGTAAAAAGGTCAGCAATCTGCAAAGACGATGGAACAAAAGGAAGCGATATGGTCCCGAGCTGTAAATGATGACGGGTGAAGTGACAATCAATCTCAATGTGCTTCGTACGCTCATGGAAAACAGAATTCTTTGCAATTTGTACCGCACTTTTGTTATCACAATGCAGGGGAGTAGGCATAGAAATGTGAACCCCCATATCTGCAAGAAGCCAACGTAACCAAATAATCTCACATGTAGTCACAGCCATAGCACGATACTCAGCCTCCGTGGAAGATCTAGAGACAACATCTTGTTTCTTGCTCTTCCACGAGATTAAAGAGTCTCCAAGAAACACACAAAAACCAGTGGTGGATTTACGATCATTGCGATCTCCATCCCAATCAGCATCACTATAGGCTCGCAACTCGAGAGATGACGTCGAGGGAAACAAGAGATTCTGAAACTGAGTGCCACGAAGATACCTTAGAATACGAAGTACAGCTCCCCAGTGCACAGAAGTAGGAGCAGTAACAAACTGGCTAACAACATGAACTGCATGTGCTATATCTGGACGAGTAACCGTAAGATAAACTAAACTACCCACAATAGTCCGATAAAGACTCGGATCTGATAATGGAACACCATCACTAGGAGAGTAACGTGCATTGGTTTCAAGGGGAGTATCTACAGTCCTGTTGTCAGAAAGACGCGCCCGTGTAAACAAGTCAGATATATACTTAGTCTGAGAAAGAAGATACCCTTTCTTAGACTGAGCCACCTCAATACCCAGAAAATAACGCAGCAAGCCCAAGTCCTTCATTGCAAATCGATGAGCCAAATCATGCTTCAATAACTCAATACCACTATGATCATCACCAGTAATAATCATATCATCTACATATAAGGACAATAGAATTCGCCCTGCACTTGTACATCTAACAAACAATGCTGAATCATGGTTACTCGGGACAAATCCAAGGGAAGTAATAACAGTGGAGAATTTCTCAAACCAAGCACGAGGGGCTTGTTTGAGACCATATAAAGCTTTTCGAAGCCGACAAACTTCACCTGGCTGGTGGTCAATACCTGGGGGAGGAGTCATATAAACTTCCGCGTGGAGATCACCATTCAGAAAAGCATTCTTGACATCCATCTGAAATATCTTCCACTGTCGAACGGATGCAACAGCAATCATAGTGCGAACAGTCGTCATCTTTGCTACGGGGGAAAAAGTCTCCTCATAATCCATACCATATTGTTGTGAATACCCTTTTGCCACAAGTCTTGCCTTGTATCGCTCAACAGACCCATCAGATTTTGTTTTTATCTTATACACCCATCGACAACCAATCGCATGCTTACCAGGTGGGAGAGTAACCAAATCCCATGTATGTGTATGATGAAGAGCAGCAAGTTCCTCGGCCATAGCATTCTGCCAAAGAGGATCAGACACAGCCTCTCTATACGACTCAGGTTCAGACAGATGATGTATGTTTGCAATAAAGGAAGCAAATGAGGCTGAATATGTAGAATAGTAAAAATCTGGCAGTTTGGTGGACTTACAAGGTCGAGTAGACCTCCTCAGAGGTGGTGGGTCTCCAGTCTCAACAGTCGAAGGAGCAGATTCAGGCACAGGCGAGGCTGAAGCACTATCAGGTGGCACACCAGATGGCATGGATGAATCCGGAACTGGAACCTCTATGTCAATCCCAAAGGGATCAATAAGCCGAATATCTGACTTTGTCACATCATGGGTTTTAGCTGGAATGGAATAAAAAGGAATATGTTCTAAAAAAGTGACATGTCGTGAAACATATAATTTTTGACTTACAGGATCATAGCAACGATAGCCTTTTTGTCCAATACCATACCCCAAAAACACACATATAGCTGATTTTGACCCTAACTTATTTCGTTCAACATGAGGACGAAGAACAAAGCAAGTACATCCAAAAACTCGTAATGCAGAATAATTCGGCGGGTGACCATATAGTTTCTCAAACGGAGACATCCCTGAAGTCAATGCAGTAGGAATACGATTAATCACATATACAGCAGTTAGAACTGCTTCTCCCCAAAAAATACTAGGAACCTCTGCAGACAAAAGTAAAGAGCGTGCTGTCTCAACAATATGACGATGTTTTCTTTCTGCCAGACCGTTCTGCTCAGGAGTGTCGGTACAAGATGACTGGTGTATGGTACCATCAGAGGCAAGTAACTGAGTGAAGTCATTAGAGGTATATTCACCCCCTAAGTCACACCTGAAACACTTTATCACAGCTGAATGTTGTGTTTTAACAAGGGCTCTAAAGTTGTTGTAAATGCCAAAGAAATCAGATCTGCGTTTCATAAGATACACCCAGGTATAACGAGTATAGTCATCTATAAATGAAACATAATAGGTCGATCCACCCTTAGTGGATACTGGCGCTGGTCCCCATACATCAGAATGAATAATGTCAAAAGGAGCAACAGAATAAGACACACTTTTATTAAACGGTAAGGCAGAAAATTTTGCCAGTTTACAACCACTACAATCTGAAATATCACTAGTGTTCACATGACCCAAAGCACCACTAGAGACTAAAAAACGTAAACGTGAAACTGACACATGTCCTAATCTGGAATGCCAAAGATAAAACTGAGAAGACAAAGGACTCAAACGAAAAGAAGATAAATCTATGCTAGAGGCAGCAACTACAGACACTTTGAGATTCTCCAAGACATAGAGTTCCCCCAACCTACGGCCGGTCCCAATCACCCTCTGAGTGTGTTGGTCCTGTATAACACAAACAGAATCAGAAAAAAACACCCAATTACCAGCCTTACACAACTGACTGACCGAAACAAGATTTAAAGCAAGTTTGGGAATGTAATAAACATCAGAGAGGACAATGTGAGGGGTAGTAACAGAACCAACACCCTCGACTGACATAGGTACAGCACTCGCGGACATAACAGAGATTGGTGAAATGGGTGACAAAGAACCAAACGATGACAAATGAGGGGACATGTGATGAGACGCACCAGAATCCAATATCCACAAGGAGGAAGGAATACCTGAGGTACTAGAAGAAACTGAACCCGAATGAGACATAGATGCTGACATGGCCGTAGGATTAGAAACGAAGAACTGTCTGAACTGTTCGAAAACCTGGGGATCCAACGCAGAAGGTGGCATAGTGCTAACAGACTCAACATCTACAGATGGTGCAGCAGCAGCGAACTGTGGAGGACGAGATGACCACGGAGGAGCACCAGAGGAGCGTGACGGAGACTTATGCTGCCCATATTTCTGTTGCTGCCCAGATTGAGGCTGTTTGACCTTGTTAAGTAACAACGGACACTGAGCCTTCCAATGATTTTTCTGTTTGCAGAATGCACACTCATCAAATGCAACTTTAGGAGATTGTCGAGTCTGAGTACGGGGTGGCCTAGACTGATCAGTTGAAGCAGCAAACACGACAGGAGTAGTAGTTACTTTAGACCCTTTATCCACTTGAGACTTGATACGAGTCTCCTCTGCAATCAGTTCATGAACAACAGAATCAACAGTAGGGAGGGGAGATCGATGAAGGATTGTTCCACGTAGGCCCTCAAAGTCAGAACGGAGTGCCATCAAAAACTGAACCAAGCGTTGCTCTTCCCGTCTAGCAATGTACGGCCCAAAACCTTTTAACTCTGCAGATTCAGTAAGTGCCAATTGATCCCACAAATCCGACATGGCAGCATAAAAATCTTGAATACTGAGATCATGCTGTTGAAGAGCACGGATATCATACTCCAACTGGTACTGCTTAGCAAAATTAGACTGAGTGTACAGTCTTTCCAAATGATCCCAGACCTCCTTTGCTGTGTCATACTTAGCCAATTGCATACCAATTGACTGAGTTACAGAATTGTTAATCCAAGTGATAATCTTGGAGTTATTAGTTTCCCATAAGTCCACCAACAAATCAAAATTTCCAGTTTTATCATCGATAGGTCTTGGTTTTACTCCAGTGATATAACCCCACATATTCTTCCCACGAAGAAAATTCTTCATGACATAACTCCAATAGGCATAGTTCTTACCATCTAATTGAGTACTAATGGACTGGAGAGAATCATCCTTTCCAGTCATTGTAAACACAGCAACACACAAACAATTCAAAAAACAAAAAGATGCAAAACCCTAGGTTGAACAATTCCGAACGAACAACAATGGCAGCAAGCAAAAGAACGAAAGACGAACAATACCAGACAGCAAACGAAGACAGCAACAAATCAATCCAACCAAAAACCCAACGAAAACAGCAAACGAATACAGCAGCACCTCAAAAAAAATTCGGGGCTCCGCCCCGAACCCCGGACGGGGGCGCGCTGCCCCCCGTACCCCCCAGCGAACTCACCGCGGAGTTCGATCCGCGCAGTAGGTGCCTGCTACAAAATCTTCAACCAACAAATCAAAGGACATGGATCGAACTAGCTTTGATACCATGTTAATAGAACTTTATTGAAAGGAAGAAAGGCTAAGGTTTACAATATAATCTGAAAAGCTTGAAACTAACTAAACAAAAGTAGGCTATATATACATAGCCAATAACCTAAAGGTCCATGAACTAAAGGCCCAATAACATATGGGCTAACAGTGTATTCATGTTGTATGGTTCTCTTGACAAGTTGTATATAATGGCACCACGTTTGAGTGAATTAGCCTAACCTAACTAATCTCACTATGAGAGGATCATAAATAAAGACATTTTTTATAAGAGAATCCTATGCGCAGTGTTAAAAATGTATATAAAGTAATTTATTCCTATTTTGGTTTAATTAATCTTTTCTTGCTCAACACCGAATCAAATCAAATATTTTAAACTCTTTAATCAAGTTAATAAGATTTTTCAATTTAATTTCTCATTATAAAATCATATTTTAATACTCTGTTTAAAAAAGAATGATCGACTTTCATTTTTAGTCCGTTCAAAAAAGAATGACCCATTTTCTTTTTTGGTAATACTTTAATTTCAACTTTCCACTTGGCACGTTTAGGACCACAAGATTAAAGGATATTTTGGTACATTTGACACAACTTTAATTTAAGGACACAAGATTCAAAAGTTTCTTTATTTTCTTAAACTTTGTGTCAAGTCAAAGTAGGTCATCTTTTTTAAACGGAGGGAGTAATATATTTGAATGCAATTAATTTAACATAATAAAACTCATTTAAAAACAAATTATAGAAACCTGATGTTAACTTTACTAAAGCTTTGTTAGGTTAATTTGATTTTCCAAGTTTTTTTTTTTTTTTTTAACGAATGATAATTATTTCTTTTTCAGTGCCCTTTATAGGAAAGTGTTATTTTTTGTTTGAAACAAATTCAATCGACAACAATTTTTTCACCCCAAATATCAAATCTTAAACTAAAAATTTAAAAGTCAACCCCCAAATAATAAAACTTTTCTTCAAAAATTTAAAAACCCACTTCCCGCGATAAATAATCTTCGCACCTAATACCCCTTTCCCATTTTCCATTTTCCATTTTCCTTTCCTGATAAACACCCTATAAAATTGACAGTTGGATGCAGGCCTCTCCTCTTCCTCAATGTGTTTTTAATCATTTCTTATCTCACTCTCTAGTTTTATTTGAAATTTTTTGGCGTGTTGCGTACGTATTTGATTTTTTATAATGGATGTTTCCTTTTATCTACTTATTATTTATTATTAATATTTAAGTGAAGATGAGCTGTTGAAGCAGACAGCTTGTGGACGACATATCTACTTCAATAGTTTTAATAGTGATTTTACTATATCATTTTTAATTAATTATTATAAGTTATTTTTGTATTAAAAACTTAATAATATTTAATTAAAAAGTAAAGTAGATATTTATGACGTATCTGCTTCAATTGTTTCAATCGTGATTTTACTATATTATCCTTAATTAATTATTATAAGTTATCTACGCATTAGAAAATTAATAATACATAATTAAAAAAAGTAAATAGATATTTATGACATGCCTGCTTCAATTGTTTCAACCGTGATTTTACTATATCATTCCTAATTAATTATTATAAGTCATTTATGTATTAAAAATTAATAATATTTAATTAAAAAATATAATAAACATTCATGACATGTCTTCTTCAATTGCTTCAATCGTGATTTTATCATGTCACCCCTAATTAATTATTATAGATCATCTAAGCATTAAAAAATTGATAATATTTTATAAAAAAGGTAAAATAGACACAAAATTCTAAGTTAACTTTGATGTTTTAAATTAATTTGACGACTTATATGAAGTCCACTTAAAAAAAAATTTCACAAGTATTTTTTATAGTAATTTTATTATATCGCTTCTAAATAGTTAGCCGTTGATGTTTTAAATTAACTTGACGACTTATACGGGGTTCACTTTAAAAAAAATTCACAAGTAACTTTTATAGTAATTTTATTATATCACTTCTAGATAGGTATTATAAGTCATTTAAGTATTAACTGCTTCAATCGTGATTTTACTATATTATGCTTAATTAATTATATAAGTCATTTATGTATTAGAAAATTAATAATATGCAATAAAAAATAAAAAAAATATTCATGGTATGTCTGCTTCAGCTGCTTCAACCGTGATTTTACTATATCATTCCTAATTAATTGTTATAAGTCATTTATGTATTAAAAAATTAATAACATTCAATTAAAAATACAATAGACATTTATGACATGCCTGCTTCAGCTACTTCAATCGTGTTTTTACTATATCACACCTAATTAATTATTATAGATCATCTAAGCATTAGAAAATTGATAACATTTCATTAAGAAAAAGATAAAATAGCTACAAAATTATAAGTTAACACTTGATGTTTTAAATTAACTGGACGACTTATATGGAGTCCACTTAAATTTTTTTCCACAAATACTTTTATAGTAATTTTATTATATCGCTTCTAATTAGTTAACCATTGATGTTTTAAATTAACTTGTCGGCTTAAACGGGTTCACTTAAAATTTTTTTACAGGTAACTTTTATAGTAATTTTATTATATCACTTCTAAATAGTCATTATAAGTCATTTAAGTATTATATTATAAATAATATCACAAGGATAAAATAGATTAGAAAAATTAAAAATTAAAAATGATCGGATAATAATAGTAATATCTGTGTCAAAAAAGGGTATGAAAGTAGTACACCTATTGAGATCTAAATAATTAGATTCAAACAAAAAATTAATACACAGTTACGATGTAAGATCTGAGTGATTAAAATATCAATTTTTATTAGGTACAATTATGAAGGATAAAATACATAAACAAAGAAATTAAATTTTAATTTTTGTAACAACTTTTTCATTTCGGTGATCGGCATGCTTGTCGATCAGGGTTAGCTCCGTAATTTTACTATATCACCCTTAATTATTATATGTCATTTACATATTATAAAATTAATAATAATTAACAAAATAAATAAGTAAACTAGACATTTATGACATGTCTGTTTTATTTGCTTCAACCATAATTTACTACATCACCTCTAATTATACATCATTTAAGTATTAAAAAGTTAATAAATTTGATAAAAAAAAGCAAAATAGACATAAAATGATTAATTAACTCTTTATATTTTAAATTAACTTGAAATCTTATATGAGACTCACTTAAATTATTTTTACAAATATTTTTTATAACAGTTTTGCTATATCACTTCTAATTAGTTATTATAAGTCCTTTAAGACATGTCCACTTTGCTACTTCAATCGTGATATTTGCTTAACTCTCGAAATTATATCAGCATCACTTAAAAGAGAATAGAAAGAAAAATATTATAAATTAAAATAATTAAAAAAATTAATTATTCAATAATAACAATTTATTTCACTACTTTTATAATAATTTTAAAAATTGAAGCTTAGCATGTTGGGCCCGTGCTGCCACTAGTAGGCTTTATAAGTGGAGTACAAAAGCTGGGGCGGCTCAGACAAATATGGGGTCTAAAGTAAAACTTCAACGAGAAGTCTTAAAATTTTGTTAAAAAATAAAATCATATATTATATATAGTATCACTTGAAGTCTATTTTACTAGTTTTTCATATACACAATTTCAAATATTTTCTCTATCTTAATTTATATGATAATTTTCGCTTTTCAAGATTCAATTTTTTTTTATTTTGATAAGTACAATAAGCCATAATTATTACGATTTGAAATATTTTTTTTTGAAATATGAAAATTACTGTGAAAAAATAACTCATTTAATTCTTGTTATCTAAATGCCTCACATAATTGCGACACACGAGTACTTCCTCTATTCTTGGATACATGGTGTTTTAGCCTTTCATTTTATTTCATAAGAAGTGATATTTTAGAATTTCAAGAAGGAATTATCTTATGCTTCTTGAATTATTCTTATTTTTATACTTGAAGTTCTACACCATTAAAGAATCACTTCTTTATTTATGACATTTATTATGATTAAGTTAGTAAAAATACTCCTTATTTTTTTTAAAAAATAATTTTTGAAAAGCATACTCAAACCAAAAGCACCACTTATTTAAAAAATAAAAGAATATAATATATATACATGTTAGAAATTTTTGCGGCCCCCAAAATCCTAGGCTTTAGAAGCTTTACGCTTCAGCCTGCTCTGTACAAAAGCATACAAGATTATTTTGTGTAACACGGTTATTTAATATGTAGCACCTCAAAAAAAAATTTCATGACAATAAGATTTCTTGGAACATTTAGAGCTCAAAAATTATGTCTCGAGATTCTTAAATCAATTAGAAATAAAAAATATTGCATTAATATTCCGATACTTAGAAGTAAATTTATGATATGAAACTAGACCATGTGTCACATTTGGAGGGTCTCTGCATTGGGGCCCACACCGCAGGACCAACCAAAGGTCCACACTAGTCAACTCACTCACTGGGGAGCACAGTATGGCTTTCCTTGTGGTGCACTGGGAGGCACAACATGCAACCCCCTCCTCAGCATGAAAGTTTTATCTAGGGACGTTTTGGTCTTTTAACCCCATGAAGTTATCTAACCTGATTATTCAACTCTATTAAATCTCCAAAGAGTCAGCTTTCATCGATGATTTGATTCTTCTCTTTCTCCAAATTTGTAAGTGTTCAAGTTCAAGAGAGGATTCAAAGCTAGGGTTCATCTTCAAAGATTCTTCCCCAAACTTCATCTCCAAGGTATATAAAATAATATTTCAAGTGTGGGAACCCCATTATCACCAGATTCAATTGCAGTTATAGTTTCAAATCATGAATATATTTAGGGTTTTGAGAATTCACTACCATAAGATAGGGCTTTTGCAGCAACAAAAATTAGATTTAGAGGCAATTACAATTGTCACTAATTCATTTACCATTCATTGATCTTTAGCTGACAATTTAGGTATCAGCAAAGCCTTTAGCGGTCATTGTTATGAAAGCTGGTAAAAGGTAGGATTTATTGATGCTAAAAGTCATTAGTTTCAAGAAAAATTATGTGCGACCATTATTTTGGCTGCTAAATTCAATTCGTAATGACTAACTGTAGTTTTATAGCATCATTACTGTCATCGATAAATCTAATTCAATACTTGTAAAGTTAGTAGTTTAAATATAATTTTTTGAATGTTAAATTCAAACTATAATGAGTAATTATGATTTTTAACATTCATTAGTATCACCGGTAAATCTAATTAAATTGCCCTTAAAATCAAATAATTTTAATGGCAATTATTTTGACTACAACATCTCTTCTAAAAATGCCTTAATTTTCCTTTTTAACACCCATTTTAGTTGTAAGTAAATACAACTAAATTTTCATTAATAGTTTAAATCTTTAACGACAATCATTTAGTGATAGTTATAAAGGCTATAATATATTTTGTGAAAACATCATAATTGTGACCTTTAGCGTCTATTTTTATGGCTAGTAAATTTAAATAATTGACAATAAAATTCACAGGATTTCAAGGACAATAAAGTTTACCAAATGCTAAAAAAATATATTACTATTAAATTATATAAAAAAATCTCATTAAATTTAAATAAACAAAGTACTAATCTGAAACATCAATATCACAACATAAAAAATAAACTTAAATTATTTGAACTAATATAACCAATCTAATAGAATAATGTCTTCAAATAATTTTTTCAATTCTTCATCATATCGAAATCCTGTATGTGCTAAATTTTTGAACATCAAACTATATGACCTGAAATAATGAAGTAAATATGTCAAAAAATAGAAAAGTAATATGATAAATAAAGCTTGTAGTATTATATAATTTAGCTGTAACATCATATTGATGATCAATAAGTACAATGTTTAATTTATTTTTTTTTAAAAAGAAAGAAAAGAAAACAATAAGACAATATTTTTCTAATTGCAGTTGTATGCTCTATGAGAATAATTTAAGAAAAGTCCCAACAAGAAGGCTTAGGCTATATAAATCTTGTACAACAATATCAAGAGCTATAAGATTTCATTGGCCCTAATGCCAAATTAAGCCTCTTGGATTATTAAGAGATTATTGATGGTAGGAAGTATTCTGTTAGGATTTTCGCGCTGATTTTTTTACCAAAATTAAGTTTTACTTTTTCTTGAAAGAACAATAAAAGTTATCATAATTACAACTTTTCCTTAAAGGAAAATATAAAACTTTTTCATATTTGATTAACCTCTTTTCTTGGAGGAAATATTTTGGAATCTATAAATAGAAGACCCTCCCTTCTCATACCATAACACAATAGCAGCCGCAATGTAGTCATTAAAGAGTCTTTGTTTAGGAGGAGATTTCTCCAATAGGTTTAATATTTTTCGATATTAGGTTTTATAATATGTAGGCCGATTGGCCAAAACATATAATAATTTAATACTTTTTAGTATTATTTTTTTGTCGTCTGATTTATTGTCTCAAGGTTTGCAAACTTTAAGCTTCCGCATGACGCCCTCTCAATTTTGAACCCAATAAGTGGTATTAGAGCCAATGGTTCAAAGATCAGATGGTTCGATTGAGGATAGTTTAAGATCAAAATTGCAACCAATTTGATGATAATGAAGATATATGTCCAAAAGCTACATGTGAAGAAGATTGTTAATCATATTTTCAACAATCCTGCTGTTACATATTTGAAAATAAAGCTTACTTTTAACCTTACAAAGGGCTCCAATATTTTTAACCCGAAAAGGGCTGATATATTTTAACCCCAAAAGGCTCACTTTTTAAAGCATGTCAAATAACAGTGATATATGAAGAATATGTGAAGAATGAAGATCATGCACAAGAAGAAGGAGGATCATGAATATTTTGCAGAAAATCAAGCCAAAAAAGGGAGATTTGTTAGGGTTTTTGCCCTGATTTTCTTACCAAAATTAAGTTTTACTTTTTCTTGAAAGGAAAATAAAAAGTTACCATAATTACTTTTATTTTTTCTTACAGGAAAATATAAAACTTTTCCATATTTGGCTAACCTCTTTCTTGGAGGAAAGGTTTTAGACTTCTATAAATAGAAGACCCTCCCTTCTCATAACATAACACAATAGAATCCACAATGTAGTCATTATAGAGTCTTTGTTTAGGGGGAGATTTCTCTAATAGGTTTAATGTTTTTTCGATATTAGGTTTTATAATATGTAGGCCGATTGGCCAAAATATATAATAATTTAATGCTTTTTAGTATTATTTTCTTTGTCGTCTGATTTATTGTCTCAAAGTTTGCAAACTTAAGCTTCCGCATGACGCCCTATCGATTTCGAACCCAACATACTCTGGACCGTATACAAATACTGGGACAACAGAAAGTGCTAATTAAGAGTATATATTTACTACTGCATATAAGGTGACTAACTGGGAGCATCATGTAAAATGGATCAGTCATCATACCAAAGGAAAAACTCAGGATACTAGAATTCTCAAATTAGTATATACTGAATATGTGCATGATGTATGAATAGAGAGAACCATAAGACCTTTGAAGATAAGCAAAATAAAAAGGTTATTATCTAGGCAAGCAACCTATATAGTAATGTAAAAGCCCATGTGGGAATTATAGCTAAGCTTCAATAGTTACTTTGAAGCTATTTGTAGCTAGCTAGTTTCTTGTGTTTTAATTTAATATAGCTGCTAGTGGTTGGCTTTCTATGGATCTGCAACAATGCTCTTGGTGATTAATTACGAAGCGTTAATTACCAAAAAAAAATTCTTGTACAAAGATTGATACTTTTGCAATGACAAAGCATAGAAGAGATGGTTATGTTTTTGGCTTCAAATGGTTTTCCTTTTTTAAAGTAAAGAGGAAATGGGTTCTATATTTTAGCTAGGATGTTTTTAAATAGCAACAAACCCATTATAATTCATCATTTTGTTCCTCTCATATTCCAAGACCTCCATAGAAAGATTTCTCAAGTTCAAGTTCCAAAGTTCCAATCCCAAGGCTTTTCTCCAGATTCGGCTATGTAAGACTTCAATGAGGTATTTTCCTTTCATCCTCGTGACAAAATCTTCATGATTTTCTTGAACTAAAAATTCTAGTTAGGGTTTGTAAATCCACTTTTAAATTTCTTTTTTATTTAGCAAAATAGATGATTTTCTTGAAGTCTTTATCTATGATTATGAACTTTGTGAATATTGTATTTACTTTTAAGCTTAGCAATATTTCATGCACTATTATTTTTCACGATCCAAAAAGTCGAGCTCACGATGTATAATGACCATCCAAGTTATTTTCAGCATTTCTATTTATTTTTGTCATATAGAGCTTTCCTATAGCTGCCCTACATTTTTACGACTTGCTGGAGCTGACAATTTAGTACGAGAAATTCATTTAGTTTTTTGACCTAATTTCCTATTTGGAAGTCTTCACTGGTATGAATTGGTTATTGGGCATAAATTTTAGCTTAGCGACCTCGTATGCCAATTATGACAATTCCATCAGCTTTTCAATGTCAATTTTAGGTTAGGGGACCTTTGGTTTGGGTCCCAAGGCTTCCAAACTCATATCGGAATATTGGTCAGAATTTGAGAAAAATGACCCTTGGTGTGGGGCCACTTTTCATCGAAATAATCTCGGATGGAAATTTTGACTGCACCACTACATCCAAAATATTAAATATTATAAGATATCCTAGTTTGTTTGTGTTCACGGGTTATAAAAACTTGAAAATTTTCCAAGTTTCAAATGGTGCATCCGCTAAAGGGGACATTTGGGCGCTGTAGCAGTCAGTTGGTTGTTTTAATGGCCCTGGCTTGCCTAGCGAGCCGCTTTAGCGGTAGTCTGACCGCTAAAGTAGATGCCGCTTTAGCAGTAGCCTATCGATTTTAGTGGTAGACCAGGTCCCAATGGGTGTCGCTTTAGTTATACTTGGATGTTTTAGTAGTGATCGCTTAAGCAGTCAGGTGGCCGTTTAAGTGGCACCCAGAAGGCATTAAATTCTCTCTTTGCTCGATTTTTACCCCATTTTCTCACAAGTCTTAAAGAGACAAAGCGTTAGAGACTGTGGAATATAGGGGAGTGACCAATATAAGATTATGGAGTGTTTGTGAGCTCAAATTACTCGTTTCCTTGTTGAAATCTTAGTAAGCTTTCATTTAATAAATAAGTTAATTCTTCCATTTAAACTCAAATACCTAAATTCTTGTCAGATTGATTTTAGTATTATTTGAGCTTGAAATTTACCTATTCTTGAGAGTAAATGATCCTTGGGCATAGACGGACATGTTGACGATTTTGAAAGTGCAATTTCATAAGTGGGCCCATATGGGATTTGATTTGATTTTGAACCCGAACCACAAAAATACAATAAGGATACCATTGTTATCATTTTGATGAGTAAATTTCCATTTGATAGCATGGCATTGTGGAGAAGCTTCTCGAAAGGGAAAATTATTAATTTAGTAGACTTCAACGAACTTTCTTCGGCATTCAGGTAGGCTAGACTTACCTTTCTCTTGGATTGGGCTTAATTATAATATGACTATGATATTATGTAATTTTTAGAGGGGATTTAGGTGTTGGAGGTATATTTAGTTTGATTTTGGCCTTTAGCCAATTAAAGGACCAAAATTAGGCCTAATTAACCTAATTACTTGTTCTTTAGGTAGAATTTCTATCTTAGGACTAAATTGTGGATTATTTAAAATTGAGTAGTGAAATTAGATACCTTAGCCTAGTTTGGGGTAGAATTAGCTTTAGAATGGATTTTGGGGTTAGAGATAGGCCCTCTGGCCATCTTTGGCAAATATGGCTATTCATTCCTTGTAGATTCATAGGCTTTTCACATTACTTTTATTATATCCATTTGCATAAGAGATTTAGATGCATAATATTTTGTCATCGATTAATACATGAGAGAGGATATTTTTTTCAATTCAAGTTCATCAAATGATGATATGAGTTTTGGTTTAAGTCCGGCAAATGATGATATAAGTTTCTATTCAAGTTCGGCAATGAGAGGTTATTATGATGGTTATGGAACCAGTTCAAAATTGTTGTCCTATAGTATGGTAAAATCTACGGTTATGGTTTTGATACATGGTTAATTGGTTTAATTATTGTTATAATTTCTCCTTGATTGCATCCTCTGGTCTTATGGGTACCCGCATTGGGTTAGTTATTTTATTCTTACCTTCTGTCTTTTAAGCTTCAGTTATGTAGAGCTAGTTGTGCTTTTGTTATTGTTATTATTATAGTTGTTTATTTTCAGCATTCAGAGTATTATTCC
Source organism: Capsicum annuum (assembly GCF_002878395.1). Taxonomy (NCBI): domain Eukaryota; kingdom Viridiplantae; phylum Streptophyta; class Magnoliopsida; order Solanales; family Solanaceae; genus Capsicum; species Capsicum annuum. The sequence continues at coordinate 170,138,847 of NC_061113.1, forward strand.
AAGTTTGCTCCTTCCCTTGACTTAGCTTATTTAACTCGCATGTTATTCTATTTATATTATCATTATTCTCAGTCGATCGATGATGCCTATTGGGTACCCATGTATTTGGTACTCATACTACACGATTTTACCTTTTTGGTGTAGATTCGAGTACTAGTGGCCACTTTGACGCTAAGATTTGTGCTAATCAGAGTTCAAAGACAGGGTGAGTTCTTAGAGCCGGAGTTGACCTATTCTCCTTATTTTATTTTTTCTAGTCTTTCCATTTTTGAAACTATTATATATTGATATGATAGTACTTGTATATTTTTGGATTAGAGGCTCTTGTATCGACACTCTAGATCGTGGTATGTTATTATTTCTTTTTACTTCTTTTCTGTATTATCATTATTCTATGATTTATAGCCTGTAATTGTTTTACTTGTATATTTCTGGCATTAATGCCATTTTTTTTAATCAATTATCCTATTATTTATAATTTTGGACTATGATTTGGCTTATCTATTAGTGGGTTAAAAGTAAGTGTTATCATGACTTGAAAATTGGGTCAAGACAAATTGATATCAGAGCACTAGATTCACCAGTATTGTTGGTATAAGAGCAAATATCTAGTAGAGTACCATGGATCATAACAATGACGTCCATTTTTTTAATCTTTGGGAGGCTATAGGACATTCTTAGGAGATCTTCACTTTCTTCACTTATTTTATGCTAAGAGTCTGTGTTGGTTTATATTATTCTTTGATTTCACTCTTTCATAGATGGCTAGGAGGCGTGGTACCGCTACTAGAGATGAGGACCTCGAGTCTACGACTAGGGATCCTATTATAGGGTGTAGATGACCTTGAATTCGTGTACATGCTAGAGATATAACCTCAGATAGAGATCAGGATAGGGATCTTTCACCAGACCTTATCCTCGCACCCACATAAGAGGTTCCTCCACCCCAGTCAGTGGTTGGCCAGGAGCCAGCCCAAGCTCCATCGGGGTTTATTCATTCATCATTGCTTACAGATGCATTGGTTTAGCTTTTGGGTTTGGTTGGTTGTACACCATCTGATGGTGCTCATTCTGTGGATCAGAGTGGTACATAGGCAAGGGCATAACCTATATCTGCAGCTCCCAGAATTTTTATCCCTCCAGTACTGGTAGTTGGTTAGACGGTAGTTGCCTAGTCTGATATGTCTGTTTAGGAGCAAAAAATATTTGGTAGATTTTTGAGATTAACTTTGTCTAGGTTTTTTGAGGCACCGAGCGAGGATGCTTATGAATTCTTGATTTCATGTGAGTATAGGCACCCTAATCTAGACCAAGTTGAGACACGTGGTGTTGACTACATGACTTTCCAATTATATTTGGTAGCTCAACATTGGAAAAGAGATTATCTTGATTCTAGGCCAACTTGATCTCTCCCATTGGCATGGACTTAGTTCTTCAAGGTTTTCTTGGAGAAATATATGCCTTGTAGCCTTAGAGGTTGCCTTAGAGATCAATTTTTTAGATAGGAGCAGGGCTCTATGACTTTTGTAGAGTATGATGATTGATTTCATGATTTGGCCAGGCATGCTCTATCTATCTTATCTAATGAGTATGAGCGGATTTGATATTTCGTCCAGGGATTGAGACTTTCTCTTCGCATATCCTCACAAAGTTTAGTTGCAGCTGGTAGGTCCTTTGCTATGGTTTCTGACCATGCTTAGTTTATAGAGGAGATGAATCATGAGGCCTACGGGGAAATGATAAAAGTCCATATTAGGTCAATTTTAGTAGGAGCCAGAGTGGTTCACAGTTTAGAGGCAGCGGCTCGCAGGGTAGGTTCCCTCTACGTAAGCCCTAACAGCATTAGGGATAGTATAGTAGGTATGTTCATGTCGTACTTTGGATTACTAACGGAGGTCAATCTAGCTACAATAATAATCCTAGACAGAGTAGTGGCCATCTTTTAAGAGGTTTAACTTTTGGGTTTTCTAGTCGAGGTAGTTATTCTCGGTTAGTCGGATCTTCTGGTTATAGTACAACGCCTGGGGTATGTTAAATTATAGGGCCTTTGTCCATTTCAACCTATGATTATAAATTTTTTGAATATTGTATTTACTTTTTAGCTTTGCAAGATTTCATGCATTTTTATTTGTCACAATCCAAAAAGTCGAGCTCATGATGTGTAATGACCCTCTAGGTCATTTTTAATATTTCCACATATTTTTGCCATTTAAAGCTTTCCTATATCTTCCCCAAGTCATTTATGACATGCTGGAGTTGACAATTAATTTATCGAGCAGTTTATTTTGTTTTTCAAGCCAATTCCTTGTTTGGAAGTCTTTATTGGTAAGGATTGCCCATTGGGCGTGAACTTTAGTTTAACGCCCTCGTATACTAATTCAGATAATTCTATTGGCTGTAACATTGATTTTACACTAGGGGGACCTTTGGTTCAGGTCTCAAGGCTTTTGGACTCATTTAGAGCTATTGGTTGTAATTTGAGAATAATGGCCCTTGGGTATGGACCCGTTTTTTGACAAAATGACCTCGAATAGAAATTTGACTGTTCCATTGAATTTAAATTATCAAATTTGATATGGTAGAATAGTTCATTTATATTTTCAGAATTCTAAATGAATCCCAAGGGGTCAGTGGAAACTTGGATACTTTCCAAGTTTCATCTGGTGCATCATCTAAAGCGGACATTTGCCACTTTGGCGGAGTCCAATTAGTATCCAGATGATTGCTTTAGCGGCTGTGGCTTGCCTAGCGAGCCACTTTTACAATAATCTGATCCCTAAAGGGGATGCCATTTTTGCTGCAACTTGTCCGCTTTAGAGGTAGGCCAGTCCCCAGTGGATACTGCTTTAATGGTACTTGGATGCTTTAGCACCGAACGCTTAAGCAGCCAGTGTCTGCTTAAGCGGCACTTGGGAGGCATTAAATTCTATCTTTGCCCTATTTTCACTCCATTTTCTCATAAGTCTCAAAGAGCCAAAGCTCTAGAGAGTGTGGAAAGTGGGAGAGTGATTAATAGGATATTGTGGAGCTTTTGTGAGCTCGAATTACTCGTTTTCTCGTTGAAATCATGGTAAGCTTCCGTTTAATTCATGGACTTATTATTCTATTTAAACCCAAATCTCTAGATTTTTTTTGGGTTGATTTTAGTATTATTTGAGCTCGGAATTTACCCATTCTAGAGGATAAATGATCCATGGGCATAAGAGATGTGTTGATGATTTTGAAAGTGTGATTCTGCAAAATGGGCTCCACAAAGAATTTTGGCTTGATTTTGAACCCAAAAAATGCAATATGGGTACCGTTGATCTTATTTTGATGTGTAAATTTCCATTTTTATAATATGGCACTATCTGAAAGCTTCTAGGAAGGGGAAATAATTGATTTAGCGGACTTCAACAAACTTTCTTTGGCTTCTAGGTAAGCTAGGCTACCATTCCCTTAGATTGAGTTTAATAATAGTATGACTATTATATTATGCTAGTTTTGGGAGGGGATCTAGGTCTTAGAGGTATATTTAGTATGATTTGAGTCTTTAGCCAATTAAGGGATTGAAATTAGGCCTAGTTAACTTAATTACTTATTCTTTAGGTAGAATTGCTATCTTAGGACTAAATTGTGGCTTATTTAATATCTAATAGTAAAATCAGATACCTTATCCTAGTTTGGGATATAATTGGTCGTAGAACAAATTTTGGGGTTAGAGATGGGACCTTTGTCCCACCTTAGGCAAAGATTGTTATTTGTTCCTTGTAGATTCATAGGCCTTTTGTATTACAAATGATGACATGAGTTCCGGTTCAAGTCCAGCGATGAGAGGTTATTATGATGTTATGGAACCGCTTTGAGTCTGGCGTTCTACGGTATGGTAGAATCTATAGTTTTTGTTTCGAGACATGGTTACTTGGTTTACTCATTGTTACTATTTCTCCTTCATTGTACCCTCCAGGCTTATGGAGGCCCATATTTACTTTATTCACACCTTTTGGCTTATGGAGGCCAGATCACAGACTTTTTGATTCACGTAACACTTCTGCCTACTCTGGGTAGCCATAAGCTTCTGCTGATTAATCATACTTAAACAATCTAGTCTCTCAATAGTCAGTTGCCCAAGGCTTAACCTTAAATGAAACAAACCATCGTATGAACAATATACACCTTTACCTATACAAAGCCTTAAAAGGCTCAATATGAATACTAAAATGGTAATTGTTGTTCTAGGTAAGTCATCCAAGAGAAATAATTGGTCCTAATTACCACCATAGTCCATAACACACACTCGAAGAATATCCTTTAACTCCTAAATGGCTCGCTTTGACTAGCCATCCATTTGAGGGTAAAAAGTTATGCTCATCTCAAGTTGAGTACTCAACTCACTTTGTATAGAACTCCAAAAATTTGAGATAAATCAGATACCTATATCAGAAATAATTGAGATAGGTACACCATGTAACTGAACAACATCTCGAATATACATCTTGGCAAACTTCTTTACATTATCATTCACCTTCACAGGTATAAAGTGCACTGATTTAGTCAAGTTATCCACAATCACCAAATATAATCAAAATTCCCAAATTTTAGGGTAGAATAACTACAAAGTCCATAGAGATTTGCTCCTATTTCCACTCAAGAACAGGCATTCTCTACATCGTTCCACTCAAGCACTTATTCTCATACTTCATTTATTAATAATTCAAACAGTTATACACAACCAGTACAATGTTTTTCTTCATCCCATAGCACAAATATTATTGCTTCAAGTCATGGTATATATTAGTTTCTCCTAGATGAATAAAATACGGTGAATAATGACCTTCCTCCAAGATCAGTCTAATCTAACAACCAACTCTTGGCACACAAACATGACCACTAATCCTTAAAACATCCATGTGTTCAAGAGATGCCATCTTCACCTTACCACACAAACTTTATCATAAATCACTCTTATCATTTCATTATCAAAATAATAATCTCAAATCTGCTCCACCAATGAGGATCTAGCATCAACATATGCCAAAACATATCCAGGTGTTGACATATTAAGTTGAACCTGCTAGTTATCAAAATAATAAACATCTAAAGCTAGAGACCTCTCCTCCGCTAAAAGATAAGCTAAACTCCTCATACACACCACCTTCTAACTCAAGGCATCCACTACCATATTAGCCTTGCTCGAATGATAAATAATAGTGAGATCATAATCCTTAAGTAGCTCAAACCATTCTCATATTAAGATCTCATTAAGTAAAGAAGTGTTGAAGGATATGATGATTAGAGAAAATTTCTTAATGAAATCCATATAAATAGTGTCTTCAATATTTCAACACAACCACAACCATGACAAATTCCTAATCATGAGTAGGGTAGTTCTTCTCATGAGCCTTCAACTCTCGAGAAACATAAGAAATTAACTTACTTTTCTGCATCAAAACACCACCCAAGCCAACTCTAGAAATATAAAAAATACAGTGAAACCTACACCCTTCTTAAGCAAAGTCAAGATAGGAGAAAAATTCAACAACTCCTTGAGTTTTTGAAAGCTGTACTCATAATTATCCAACTACTAAAAAGAACCTTCTTTTGAGTCAACTTTGTCAAAGAAGCCGCGATGGAGGACAAAACCCTGCACAAACCAGTTATAATAGATTTCTAACCCAAATAAAACTTCAAATCTCAAAAGGAGAAGTAGGTCTAGCCCAATCATGCACTGTTGTAATTTTGGACAAATTTCCATGATACTATTCTTGGTCACCACTTGACCTAAGAAAGAAACAAAAGCTAACCAAACTCGCACTTAGAGAACTTGACATACAACTTCTCATCTCTTAACCTCTGAAGTACAACCCTCAAATGCCTTACATGATCAGCTTTATTCTCAAAATAAACCAAGATATCATCGATAAATAAAATCATAAGAAAATTATGATAAGGCCAAAGTGCTATGTTTATCAACTAAAAAAACATTACGAGGGAATTAGTCAGTCCAAAAGTTTTAAACAAGAACTCATAGTGACCATACCACATCTAAAAAGCCATCTTTGAAATATCTGAAGCTCTAATCCTTAACTGGTGGTAACTGAATCTCAAGTCAATCTTATATAACATTGAAGCACCCTAAAGAATATCAAACAAGCCATTAATGTGATGAAGATGATATTTATTATTGATAGACACTTTGTTTAATTCTCGATAATGAATACACATATCCATAGATCCATCATTCTTCTTCATAAACAAGAAAGGAGCACCCCAAAGAGACATACTTTGTCTAATAAAACCCTTAATCAACAAATCTAACAATTTCTCCTTTAATTCCTTTAGCTCTTTTGGGGATATCCTTTTAGGAGAAACAAAAATAGGCTTAGTTCCCAACCTTAAATCTATAGAAAAATCAATATTTCTATTCGGAGGAGCACCATGAAAGTCTATATGAAACATATCCATGAACTCTCTGTCAAACTCACAGAATACAAGAGAGGTAAGAATCAACACTAATATTTTATACATAGTCCAAATAAGAAAGATAACTCTTTCCTACCATACGATGAGCACAAATAAAATGTATAACTCTTTTCAAGAAAAATTAAAAGTACCCTTTCACACTAACCTCAACACATCCAAAATAGCTAAGGTCACAATCAAAAAAATAATCTAAAATCTCATGATAAGGACATAAATAATCTATACCAAATATGACATAAAAGTATACCATATTAAGGATTATCGAGTCTACTCAAGTCTTACTCCATAAAAAGATCACCACACATGATGGGTTACTCGATCAACCACTAAAGAATCACTTATAAAGGTAGAAAAATGAATGGGCATAATAAAGTACTCATACATAGCATCAATACCTATTAAAAATATGCAGAAACATAAGAAAATGCAGACCCAGGGTCAAATAATACCAAAACAAGATGATGGAAAACTAGGATAATACCTGTAATCATAGAATCAGAGGTCTCTGCCACCAGTTTTATAGAAAAAGCATAACACTGACTCTCATTCACTACCATAAGTTCTCTAAGTTCCATATAGTACCTCTTGATCCATCTCTACTACCTTTTCACCCCTTTTAATGGCTGACATTAGTGTAGGGTAAATATAAATTCAGAACCCTATAATGGGTGACCCAATACACATCAAGGACAATCCCTCACTAAGTGTCAAAACTCATCACACATAAAACATCTTATACTAGATAAATCTTATTGAGAGGGCCTAGAAGAACAAAAAATCCCTCTATAACTTGATGAACTAGAATAAGACCCTCGGTATATAGGACCTGATCTTCGACCACTCAAAACCTCAGAACCCACAACCCCACTATTTGAACTTTGTAAAGCTGCTTGAATAAATCTACGGTGGTAAATATGAGAACCTATGGCTAAGAAATGCATTTATCGAGATAATTGATCTCTGCTATTACCTTATCGATGTACCCTCTTAACACCACTACTTTTATTATCCTGGCGAATAGATTCAATTATCTTTGCATGATCTAATTCTTAAAGAAGACACCTAAAACCACTAACTGAGCTATGTCTAATTGATAAGATATAGTTAAACCCTTAACAAAATTTTTGATTCTCTCAGACTATATAGCTTTAAAATACCTAGACAAGGCATAAAAATAAATCTCATACTCAGAAATAGTTATGGAGCCCTACTCCAAATGATGAAACTTATCCCTCAAGCTATAGGTCACAAACCTCTCAAGAAAAACCTTAAATAATTAGTTCCAATTCAAATAAGGGCAACCCATTGGTCTAGAATTAGTAAAAGATCTCCAACACTTCTGAGCCATATCAGTCAATTGGAGGGTAGTGTAGTAAATTCCATAGGATTCAAATGAACCTAAGGTTATGCAACCTCTTCTGACATCTAATCAGAAACACATAAGAATTTTATCAATAGTACCACTAAACTTAGGAGGGGAGAATCTCATAAATCTCTTGAATCTTATCTGTTTATTGATACGTCCAAATTATACCTCTGTTATGAGAGATTAAGTGATCATTATCAAATATATAACCCAACTATGTTGAGGTCAAATCTCATAGGGAATATGGTGCTAATTAAGTTGTATGCAGATTAGTTGATTTTTAATAATTCGTTTACGTAAAATAAATAGGGGGGATTTGATTCAGTTCACAAATTAATGGTTTCAGTTTAACAAGATGAAATATGTGTTAGTATTCAAATTCAGAGAAATAGCAAGCTAGGGTTATGTCGACCTTTTAGTTTTCAATACTTTCTAAATATGGGCTTTACGAATTCATACATGCATCGTGCTTACAGAGAAATGTATTGTATTTAATAACATAATCCTAGTATTTCTCAACCATCAAGGACTAATTCACTTTAGTTCTCTTGAATCAAAAGAATTTATCAAAAACAATACGAAATCTCCAAGTAGTTAATCCTGCTAAGGCATTAACATATGAAATAGGGGTTGGGAATCCTATTTTCTTATCACTACTCTCTTTTTTGAACATCAACTTTTGTTTTAAATAAGTTTCATTTTAAGGCGTATCCTCTATGTTTGCAAACACCAGAATTCAAGATAAACGAAGAGAGTATGACGTAAACAAATCAATGCATAATGAATTCAAAATCCAAAGTGATATATTGTATACTACAAGGATTCCATAACCCTAACTAATAAACTTAGCTACTCATGAATAAAACAAAAATCATCATAAGTATATTCATCATACCAAAAACTAGAAGAAGATCTTGGTGTGCGAATAGGGAAAATAAGAGAAAAATGTTTCTCTCTCTCTCCTCCTTAAACCTCTATTCCCCTCTCCCAAAATAATACAGAATAATGAATAATGAATAAAATTCAGCATTAAGCCTTTTAATATAATCTTTTCTCTCATAATTGCCTTCTAAGTCCCTGAACTAATTATAAATGACAAACTAGTCTTGGACATAATTTCTAGGTGCCATATTTGGTCCAGACTGCTACTCTCTCTTGTGTCATATTCCATCCACATTCCATAGTCCCATTGTGTCTTCATCTACTTCATTAATTCTTGAAATCATGCTAATCACATCGGTTAGCTCAATTACATAGAAGTAGAGTAAAAACATAAGACACTAGGCACTTTGTTCTCTAAACTTAACAAAAATATGGATAAGTTATGGTGCTTAGGCATATAAATACACCCAAGATCACTTATCAGTAGATATTACAAGATCAGGAGCTACTAAGGGTGGGCATGGTATGGTATACTTCGAATTACCATACAAAATTTAAATTTTTGGTTCATGGTATGATATTATGTTATTTGGTATGGTATATGGCATACATTTTTTAAGAATTTGGTATTTTGTATGGTGTTTGGTATTTATTAGTACCATATCAAAATACTGAATAACATACTAACATACTAAATACTATACCCAAATATATAGTTACATAGACAATTTGTATATATTATTAAAAAACTAAAAAATATTCAACCTCGTATTAGTAAAAAACTAAATGTTTAGATATTGAAACTTTGACTACTCCATCTTGATGGAATGTCTTTTTTATGTAATTGATTAACAAAGTAATTGTTTGAAATTTCTTTTTGATATATATTCCTATATGTGTAATGTATTAGTATGAAACAATTGGGACTTTTTTGAAATGTCAAAGTCACAATACTCTACTATTATACAAGTATATATGGTTGAAGTTTGACAAATTATGATTACAAATACACCATACTAAAAATTATAAAAACCAAACATTAAAATATTGAACCATACCAAATTAATTTTGTATGGTAATGATATAGTATTTTTAAAAATTAAATATCAAAATTACCACATCAAAGATTCAAATACCATACTATACTATTCTATACGATACCCATCACTTAAAGACATATACAATATCAAAAGTCTAGCAGGAAAAGCCTCAATATATGGAGCCACAAAAGTAGTTGGCTATGCCTCCAGAGTCTGAAAACATGAGTAGGAGCCTACCTGGGTGACCGAACACCTCATGTAGTCTAAGAATCGTCTGGTGTACTAATAGAATACCTTCCTAGGGAATGTTATCCAAATGGCCTAAAAGATGAATCAACAAATCTCATAATACAGGAGTAACAATGAAACCCTAAGGGGCCTAGGTTTATCTTACATCCTATGGTTGCTAAGCCACCTCATCATGATTAATCTTAGGCTCATGAGAGGCTGCTCTAGCTCGTTTTCTTGCTGGAGTCGCTCCTTATGCACAACCTCTACCTCAGTCTCGATCGTGATTTCTACCCCATCCCCTGACTGGGACTCCAATAATAGGCGTTGGATCATAATAATTAATAGCTACTGATTGAGTTCTCACCATCTATGTAGAAAGAGTGGAGTACAAGTTTAGAATAGTGTGCATGGAAAATACAGAAAATAAGAAATCAAACTACAGACTTTTTTTCTAAAAATATCCCATAGCTTCCTAAAGATAGATAATGATGTAAACTTATCGATCCAGGAGACTATTAGACATTTTGCAATTTTACTAATAAGATTGGTGAACTTAGTGCTCTGATGCAAATTCATCATAACCCAAGAAGTCGGGGCCATGATAAAACCTGCCCCAAGCCAACCTTCTTAGGTAAGCCCAATACCAAATGAGATATAGTCACAAAAAAGAAGATAAATCATACTTAATATGATATTTTAAGATAAGTCAGACCAACAATATGAAAACTCTAAAACTGAAATAAATACAACTCAAATCCCAAAATTAGTTTCATGAGTAAAGAGCACTCTAAAAATCTATGAAGTGTATTAAAATACATAAAAATCCTATCTCTGAATATGAATAAAGACGTCATAGTGCTAAAAGGAAATCTGGAACACTGCTTTAGATGAGGAGTTCACCAGTACTTCAAACAGTCTCAAATCACCACAAACTCAGGCTTTGGAAGTCACACTCAAGCTAGAATCTGCACCAAAAGGGTATAGAAAGTATGAGTGAATACATTTCACTTATACTCAGCAGGCATCATAGCTTAACCAAGAAAACTAGAAAATTAAACATATAAAGGATACCATGACCATACTTACCATTCATAAATAGAAAAGTTCCACTAATGGTGGCTCAAGATATAAAACTCCTAACAATTTAATAATAAAAATACAATAACAGTATAAAAGTAACTACACATAAATGTATAGCAAAGAAAGACTAAATTAGATGATAAGAAAAACATCAGAGAAATGCATATGATGAAATACAATGATATGACAAGGATAAAATGTCTCGATATCACCATATTTACACCTTCCAATAATGCATTTATAGGAAAGGACCCATGAAGAGTTCACAACCTATATACTATTGCAATCTCATCAATCAACCTTGTCGGTACATCCCTCCGTGAAGGCATTTTATAAAGTGTCTCATTTTTTTAAAATTAGTGTTTCTTAGTGGTACTTTGTAACACCATAGATTTTTGGTCCTTGAAACTTACTAAAATTTTATCCTCACTACATAGAATACGACTCCCTTTACGAGTCATAGGGAGTCATAGCAGGTCTTATGATCCCAATCGTAGCTGACCAGTATGAGTGGATAAGTTTTATACCCTAAGTATGAGTGACTTCTAACAAGTCTTAAAGACTCTATACAAGTCACATAGTGGAAATTTTAGGGTGTCCAGTGTGAGGCCCAAATGGTTCTGTCCTGGATACAACTTAGACCCTACGAGTTGTAGGGTCATGATATGAGTCGTATGATGTAAGTCATAGGGTCAAAATATGGGTTCCTTATGACACTATAGTGACTAAGCCTCGTGGAAAAAAGTTGTAAAGTGCCACAATGAGTCGCTATGAGATCTATAATAATTGACGATAATTTTCCAGTTTTTAAGTGGAGGGCACTTTGGATAATTTCCTTCTTACCCAATTAAAACTCCACGTCCATAAAGCACTAAAGGGAGTTATTACCATTTGTATAATAATCAAAACACACTCTTTTTTCTCTAAACTCTCCTAGTTAAGATACTTAGGGTTTTAAGAAGTTGGTCATCCAAGGGTTTAAGGGTTGATTTCTTTCTATAAAATTTGTTTTAGGCATGTTACTCTTCCCTAATTGTTACTTTATAAATGTATTTAAATAATTTAATTGGATGGTTTTGAATGTGGGTTTTTATGTGGTTAAGGGTTTTGATATGGTTGATTCTTAAATTATTTTCCCATAATTTCTTATGTATTGTTTATGCTTTATTGGTGGTTTTGAAATTATGGGGTGCTTGGGAATGGTGAATAAACTAAGGGGTCGTGGTTTTCCCCAAAATTGGTATTTTAAAATTAGAATTGGTATTGAATAATCGTGTCCCCTCAACCCACTTATGTAAAGGTCTTTGAATCATAAATTATCACTTGGTTTGACTCACCCACCTACGATATTGCATTGCATAAATGATTAAACAATGAACATAGCTTTTAAAAGCCTTCTTGTCTATGATTGATTTAATAAACAAAAAGGGTTCAAGGTATTCCCCCAATTTAATGTGATTGTTATGGCATAAAGACAATCTTGCAAGTGTAAGGGTATGACGATACCCATGGTATGCCTTAATGGTTGGTTTATTGGTTAATAAATAAGTTATGTGAAACTTATTTTAAATTTATCTTAATGGGGGTTATGTAGCTAAGCCGTGAAGGTGTGGGTCTTGGAGTACTTATACTGAAAACTCATGTTTGGTGACATGAGGTTTGGTCTTGATGACCTATATGCATAGTTCACACTATTGATATAATTGTTTCTCAGATTAACGTAGGGTCAGGGCATTCCCGGCATTCCTTAATACCTCCAATTTGTTCAGCTAACGTGCACTGAGCCCTTTCAGTAGGGAAAGATAAACCCATATAACCCATGGGTTCCTGTTTATGATGGTTGAGCTACATAGTCTAGGATAAAGTTTTACTCCATGCCAAGTTTCATTCTCTTTCCTAGCATAACATATTTACATGTATAAATGATTATGTGCATTGGCTTGAATGGTTTTGAAAATATGGTCCAGGGCATTATTTTATCCCCTACCCTTGAGTTATATGCTATTTCTCAAACCAGTAACTATCTCTAGACGTTGTATCCACATGTGATGCAAGCACCGGAGATACTTCTACTCTTTTTGTGTAATGTTAGGTGGATTGGCTCAGTTGGTCAATCATTGATGGTAAAGTGGTGAGCTTCCATTCTCTGGGAGACTTGGTTATTTCATTAGTTTTCTTTCATAACCTAGAATTAATGATTTCATATTAACATTATCATTGCCATTGTCAGAGTCGGGGGCATATCCCGACACTTTATTGATTTTGGTTTTGTTAGTAGTCTTTGTGGATTACTGTGGACTTGGGTGATGTTGGTTGGTTATTTTTGATCAGTTACCGGTTATCGGTTATAGACATGCGTTAAATTCTTTAAGCTTATCTTATGCATTCTTTTTATATGGTTAGAATTCATCTGACATTGGGGGTATAGTGATCTGTTTAGTTAGGCACAGGGGTGGTCTCTGGTCTTTATTGGATTTCTGATTCCCATGGCCTGACCCTAGTTCAGGTTAAGACAAAGTTGGTATCACAACCTAGGTTTGGTTTCATTGGGTGTCCGCAAAGTCGTATCAAGTAGATTCTCTTTTATGGGTGTGTAGTGTGAGACACTTATAAGGGAGAGGCTATAAGGCATTTAGGAATATTTCCCTTTCTTGTAATCTACTATCAAGCTGTAGAGTCTAACATCTGTAAATATCTTTTAATTCCTATTTGTTTGTTTTTCAGATCATGCCTCCCAGAAGATCTGATGTTCATGGAAACTCCTTTGTCCTGCTTGAGGACAATGTTGATATGACTCGTCCTACTCAAGGAGTTCAGGCCCGGTCAAGGTTTGCACCTTCTTATTACCTTAGTGGAGTTCCACCAATTCCTACTGATCCTTCTCCCACTGGTAACACACCTTCTTAGTCACCTCCAAGAGATATTACCAATCACAAATTCTGTCATTCCATTCATCTATTGACCTAGTTGGTGACATCTCTATTGGGTCCTATTGGTGCTGCTATGAGTTATTCTGAGGCCACTAGAGTTGGCTAATTTATGAGGATGAACCCTCCGACCTTTACTGGTTCTAAGGTTGAGAAAGATTCTTAAGGGTTCATAGATGAGATGGTGAAGATTCTTTGTGTGATGTATGCTTTTGACTCTTAAGTGTGTGGAATTCACTATATACAAGCTCAAAAATATGGCGTATTAATGGTATGAGGAGTGGGATCAGTCTATGGGATATGATGTGGAATTGGATTTATGGGAGAACTTCTCTGGTGCTTTACTTAACCATTTCTTTTCTTAAGAGTTGAGGGAGACGAAGGCTGAGGAATTTGTAAATTTGAAGCAACACAAAATAATTGTAAAGGAGTATGCCTTGAAGTTTCATTAGTTTTCCTGTTATGCTCCTGAGCTAGTATCTAATATGAGGGCTAAGATGAGAAAGTTTGCTATGGGTTTGTCTCAGGACTTGATGTTGGAGTGTAAGGTCACTTTATTGAATAATATGGATATCTCTAGGCTTGTGGTATATATAAAACCAGTAGAGGATGTAAAGATAAAGTATGCAGAGGTGAGTAAAAGGCAAAGTAAGAAGTTTTGATATTTGTATCAGGGTGGAGGTTAGGAGCATAATGGTAGAGATAGTGGGAAATGGTCTAAGAAAAAGTGAAAAAATTTTAGTTCCTATTCTATGGCCAGTACTTCATATCCTAAGCCATTCAGTGATCGTCACTTTTAGAGAAACAATGGATTTAAGGAACAAGGTGCCCAATCTCAGGCTAATGAGGCTCAGTCTGCTCCATTTTATCCCCCTTGTCATTTTTATGGTCAGGTGATCATGGCTTTTGTGATAAGGAGAGGAATAAGATTTTCAGATGTGCTCAACCTGACTATCTTCAGAGGAATTATCTTTTAAGTGATGTTTTTATAGGGGCTAATAAGGTCTTTATTGCTATTTGTTCTTCTCCCACACCAAAAGGTGCTACTTCTGGCTCCAATACTGGTCAAAATTGTCTATATGCTCTTGCCACTCACTAGGATTTTGAGGCATTTCCTAATGTTGTTACTAGTATGCTAAAACTCTTCTCCTATGATGGATACTGTCTACTTAATGCTGGGTCTAGTCTCTCTTATGTGACCCCTTATGTGGCTATTTATTTTGTTTTTGATCTTGAGTGTATGCTCAATCCCTTTTTTGTGTCTACCCTAGTGGGTGACTCTATTATGGCTAGAACCATCTTTAGGGGTTTCGTGGTATCTCTTTTTGGTAGGGAGACATTAGTGGACCTTATTGAATTAGACTTGTTAGACTTTAATATGATTTTAGGGATGGATTGGTTGCACTCGTGCTATGCGTCTTTTGACTGTTGGACCCAAAGGGTCAATTTTTGATTCCCAAATGAGTTAGTGGTTGAGTGGGAAGTTAGTTTCCTAATTCCCAAGGAAAGGTTTATTTCTAATCTTAGAGCTCGAAAATTGGTTTCCAAGAGGTGTCTCTACCATTTAGTGCATGTTAAGGATTCTAGATCCGAAGGCCCTTGTCTACAATCGGTCCCTATGGTCTGTAAGTTTATTGAGGTGTTTTCTGATGTTCTTCTTGGTGTTCCTCCCAATTGGGAAATTGCTTTTAGGATTGATCTTCTTTCGAACGCTCATCTTATATTTATCCCTCTTTACAAAATAGCTCTGAATAAGTTGACGGAACTTAAGGAGCAGTTGAAAGATCTTCTAGATAAGGGTTTTATCCACCCTAGTATTTCTTTGTGGGGTGCTCTGGTTCTTTTTGTGCATATGAAAGATGGATCCCTTTGAATGTGTATAGACTACCGCCAGTTGAATAGGATAACTGTGAAAAATAAGTATCCACTTCCTAGGATTGATGATCTGTTTGACGTGCTTTAGGGATTAAATACTTCTATAAGATTGATCTTCAGTCGGGCTACCATCAGTTGAAGATTGGGGAAACTGATATCCCTAAATTGCATCCGAACCCAGTATGGTAATTTTGAGTTTAGGTGATTGTTTTTATTTGACAATTGCCCCGATGGCCTTCATGGATCGTATGAATTGGGTATTATTTCAGTTCATGGATTTACTTGTAATTGTGTTTATTGATGAATTTTGATGTATTTTAAGAGTGAGATAAATCATGCCGATCATCTTTGCCTTGTATTGCAAATCTTTAAAGAGCATCAGTTGTATGCAAAGTTTTCTAAATGTGAGTTTTGGTTAAATGTTGTAACCTATCTGGGTTAAGTTGTTTCTAGTGAAGGGATCATGGTGGATCCACAAAAAGTTGTACTGGTTAAGAAGTGGCCTAGGCCCACAACTCGAACCAACATTCGCTGATTCTTGGGTTTAGTTGGGTACTATAAGAGGTTTGTGGAAAGTTTCTCTTCTATTGCAATGCCATTGACTAAGTTGACTCAGGAGAAGGCGAAGGTCTTATGGTCCATTACTTTTGATACTTAGAAACATATTTTGATTTCAAGACCCCTCTTTGATTTTTGGAATTCCCTTGTATTAACTGTAATTTATTAATCAAGTTACGATTTTAGGTTTTATTCATCTTATCATTGTGATTTTATCTAAGCTTTCAATTATGAATGTCATTGATTTCTTCACAAGCACGAGTGACTAAAAACCCATAGCTAAGGTTGTGCAAACCCTAGTTGATTGATGAAGTAGGGGTAGTACGATTGTTGAGCGAAACCAATACCGATGGCATGCATTGCATGATCTTTAGTATAATAGTTGTCTTAGTGGTTGCAAACGTTAGGATCCTGCCTAGATATTGCTACTTCTTCCAAAAAAGGAGTAGTGGCTAGGAAAAGATAATGACAGCAGTAATTTGAGGTTTAACTATCAATCCAAAATACTAAGTAATATCTAAGTAAGATGGTTAGCTTTCATCTAATAACTAGAGACTCAAAATGTAATAGTTAACTACGATCAAGATAAGGGTTAGTAATGCGACATCCTGAAACTCAAAATGTGAAGGGTGAAATCCTTCTACTTATCCAAAAGACTGTAGAAAGTACATAACTTATCGATTCTATATGTAAGGTATTGGGATGGTTCAATATAGCGCGATAAACCTATGAAGTTGAGAAGCCAGTGGGAATAAAATCCTAGTGTTCACCTACAATTGATTACAACTAAAATTAAAATTGTTACTTGCTTGAGATTACTACAAATGAATACACCCATTTAATTTTCTAGTACTATCCGTATACCACAACTGTTGATAACTGCAATTCCATATGCTTCCTTGGGACTCGACCCTAACCTTAGTTGGGTTATAAAATTTGCGACTGTATTATCATCTAAAAAGAGGTATTTCTTGGACGTCATCAAGAAATTGGTACCGTTGCCAGGGAGTATGGTGTTGATTTATGGATTGAAGTCATTGCAATTTTTGGGTTTCTTTTTGTTCTTAGTTGGGTATATATCAGAGTATGCCTAAAACACAGATTAAAGGCAATCCCTTACTCCCACTTATTTCAGAAAAGATCCTACACTTGAATAGTAGGATGTTAGAGCCAAAGAGAGACAATATCCCTAAAGACAGAGTTCAGAAGGTTGTGGATAGACAGACTGGTGTAATATTAGCTCAGACAAGGTTAGTTGAGAAGAGACAGACAACAAGCTGCCGAACAATACTTGGTGAAAATCAGGAAAGAGTCAAAAGAGGTCGATCTTAAGTGATCCCAACATACTATTACATGCAGCCGTATGTTGATGATGAAGAAGATTTAGGATACGATGAGTAGGATAAGAATGGATCCATTATCCTTTCTTCTTTACCTCCTGATATCAATTTCAATATCTCTAGTTCTATGATCCAGCTCTTGTACTTATAAGGGTGTGTTTGCGGGTTTGCCTACAGACGATGCAAACATGCATCTAGAAAATTTTACTAGGATATGCACTTCATATATGGGGGTAGATCAGGAGGCACTGAGACTAAGGATGTTCCCTTTTTCACTTACTGGAGAACCATTTTTATGGCTTAGGTAACTACCAAAAGGATCAATTACTACATGGAAGAAGAAGCTGCTTAGACAATTCTTAAATAGGTTCTTTCCTGTATCTAGGGTATTGCAGCTCAAGGATAAGATTTATAATTTCAGGCAGCTGCAGTCAGAGTCTATGTATGAGGCATGGTTCTGGTTCAAGAAGAGACTTAGCATGTACCCAACCACTGGATATTAGGGATAAGCTTGTCAGAGATATTCTATCGAGCCTTGACTATAAGTTCCAGAGCACTGGCAGACACTATTTTTAGAGGAGCTACGAGATAACTATGGGAGATAGCTACGGTTGTTATGGATTAGATCTCATTAACTAACTGAGGGTGAAAAACTGGGGAGGTTGAGAAATGTACTAATTTTAATGCTGTTTGAGCTTCCGATAAATAGAGAGTAACTGAGGATGTTGTAGCTTAGGAGATTTCATTATTATAGTCAGAGATTCATGAGTTTCTAAAACAATTTGCATCTACAAATTCTACTAAAGCACATGAATTTAGGACATCTGAGGAGGTAAAGTTTGTGGATCTCAGTTGGTAGGTTTCTGAGCCCAAGGGAAAGGGAATCAAGGGTGGAACAATCATGATGAGAAAGATAAGTACATTCCACATAGAAAATATGAGGTGGAGTTTAGAATTTAAGAGATATTGACTATGCTGATGAAGGGTCAAGAGAGTCAGGAGACTTGCCTCACAGAACTTAAAGCTGAAATTTTAGGATTAGCCCCAAAATTTGAATCATATATGATTGCTATTTTGCAGTTAGAACAATAGTATAGGCAAATCTATAATGCATTAGTTAAGATGCAGTTAGGTGTATTACCTAGTAATAATGTGCAAAATCCTCTAACACTTGTTCACTATATGGCTATTGACACTTAGGATAACTCCTCACCTGATGAGCACTTTTTGCCTACTACTGATAAGCCTAAGACGAAGGACGTTGATGGTGATGAGCGACTTAATGTAGAGTTTGAGAAACTTACCTACAATGATAATGATTTTTATAGTGACTGTTATAAAGACTGGATTGGAGAAGAGATCCAAAACATAGTAAAACAATTTAGCTTAGACGTTCAGGCAACATGGGTAGAAAAGAAAAGGGATCTATGTACAATAACCATCCTATGTTTTATTAGGCCTTATGATGTTAATCAGGATCTATGTGATTCGAGAGCTGGAATAAATATTTTGCCACTGGTGATATACAAGATATTTGGGTTAGGATAACTCAAGCCTACATCTGTAAGACTTATGATGGCTAATTCATCTGTAAAGTAGCCATTGGGTATAGTGCATGATGTGGAAATACGAGTAGCAAAATTCACAAATCTGGCAGATTTCATAATTTAGACTCTAAAGTGGATACCCATTCCCTAATCATATTGGGTAGACCCTTCTTGTCTATTAGTTGAGTATTGATTGATATAGATTTGGAGGAGATCACTTTTAAGTGGAATGATGAGCAATTGTGTTGAATATATGCATGGCAGTACAACATCCAAATGATATGAGAGTAGTCACAGTGATAAATGTAGTGGATAATGACATGATCATAGTAAATGTGCCTATTGAGGATAGATTAGGCATAAAAGTATTAGCATCTGTGATTATAAACTTCGAGTGTTATAGGAGAGATAACTATGATGAGATGGTTAGGGCATTACATGGCATAGGATCTTATACATATGCCCCGAAGAAGCTGGATCTTGACTTGAAGAACAGAACCACACCTCCTGCAAGACCATCGATTGAAGAACATCTTGTATTGGAATTGAAGATCCTCCCTCCTTATTTGTATTATACATTCTTAAGGGCCAACAATACCTTACCAATCATTATTATAGAAGATTTGTCAGGAGCATAGGTGGAAGCTTTGATATCAGAGTTACAAAATTTCAAAAGAGGTTTTGGGTGGACTATTACTGATATTGTGAGGATTCTACCATGGTTATGCACACATAAGATACAGCTTGAGCTGGGAATCATTCCCAGTATTGAGCATCAAAGATGACTGAACTCTTCTATTTAAAAAGTGGTGAAAAAAGAGATAATCAAGTGGTTAGATGCTGGGGTAGGTTTTCCCATTGCAAAAAGAAAGTGGATTAGCCTAATTCAATACATGCCAAAGAAAGGAGGAATTACTATAGGTCTAAATAAAAAGACTGAGCTAGTACCAATGAGACCAATAACTGGTTGGAGAGTGTGCATGGATTACCAATAACTGAACAAGTGGACATAAAAGGACCTCTTCCCGATGTCGTTTATAGATCAAATGCTAGACAAATTAGTAGGCAGGGGTTGGTACTATTTTCTTTATGGGTAATTGGGTTATAATCAAATCATGATTTCTGCCAAAGACCAAGAAATTACTACCTTTACTTGCTCCTGTGGGACCTTTGCATTAAAGAGGATATCGTTTGGACATTGCATTGAACCTGCCGCTATTTTGGGATGTATAATGTCGATATTCTCTGATATGGTAGAAGACACGATTGAGGTATTCATGGATGACTTTTCAGTGGTTGGGGATTCTTTTAATAATTGTTTGGCCTATCTGGCCAGTACACTACAGAGATGCGAAGAGTACAGTTTGGTACCAAACTAGGAAAAATATCACTTCATGGTAAGAGAAGATATCATGCTAGGGTACAATATCTCCAAATATGGTATTTAAGTGGACAAAGAAAAGATTAAGGTGATTGAGAAATTGCCACCTCCAGTATCAGTTTAAGGCATACAAAACTTTTTGGGTCATGCAGGTTTCTATAAAAGATTCATCAAAGACTTTTCTAAAATTGTGACTCCTCTATGCAAAATTTTAGAGAAGGAGGTTAAATTTGTGTTTGATGATGAATATCTCAAGTCTTTCAAATGCCTGAAGGAAAGGTTAATTTTGGCACCTCTTATTATATTACCGAATTGGTCTGCACCTTTTGAGGTTATGTGTGATGCAAGTAGAGTGGCCTTGGGTGCTGTCCTAGGCCAAAGAAGAGAGAATATATTTCATCCTATATACTATGATATAAAAGCTTTGAACCCTTCACAGAAAAATTATACAGTCACAAAATAGGAGGTACTTATATTGGTTTTTGCTTTTGAGAAGTTTCGGTCTTATTTGATTGGGATCAAGGTGATAGTTCACACTAACCATGCAACCTAGAGGTACTTAATATCAAAGTGAGATGCAAAACTATGATGGATTCCATGGGTCCTCCTGCTGCAAGAGTTTGATTTTGAGGTCAAGGATCAAAAAGGGAAAAATAATCAAGCTGTAGACCATTTATCTAGACTTAAAAGGAGACCATACAAAAACTAGGGGATAATCATAAGATAGATGATGCTTTTCCAAATGAGTGAGTGTTAGCGGCATCTAATAATTTGATCCTATGGTTTGCTGATTTCTCTAACTACTTGGCAAATGATCTCATTCTAGAAGACTTATCCTTCTAGAAACAACAGAGATTTAAGCATGAGGTAAGGAAATTCTTTTGGGATGAGCCATATCTTTTTAGGATTTGTGCCGATGGTGTAATTTGAAGATGTATACCAGAGATGGAGATGATGAGCATTCTAGAGGCTTGTCATTCATGACAAGTTGGGGGTCATCATAGTGGTACCCAGACAACCTATAAGATTATACAATGTGGGTGTTATTGGACCATAATCTACAAGGATTCTCATGATTTTTCACAGTACTATGATAAATCTCATTGTCAAGGCAATATTTATCGATGCCATAAACTCCCCATAATACCTATTCTAAAGTTAGAACTGTTTGATGTGTAGGGGTTTGATTTCATGGGTTTATTTATCAGCTCTTATGGAATGAGATACATTCTGGTAGCGGTATACCATGTATCAAAATGGGTGGAGACAGTTGCACTTCTAGACAATGAAGGCAGTAGTGTTACCATTTTTGTAAAGAGAAATATATTTTCCAGATTTGGCACTACATGTGCAATTATTAGTGATGGTGGTTCTCATTTCTGTAATCGCTTGTTCAAGAACCTGCTTGATAGATATGGTGTGAGGCATAAGGTGGAGACACCTTAGCATTCTCAAAAAAGTGACCAAATAGAAGTCTCCAACAGAGAAATAAAGTCCATCTTGGCGAAGACTATGAATGCCAATTGGACTGACTAGTCTAGAAAGTTAGATGATGCATTGTAGGCCTACTAAATAGCTTATAATACCCCCATAGGTGCCTCCCCATATCAGATGGTGTATGGTAAAGCATGTTACCTACCTATTGAGCTTGAGCACAAGGCACTATGGGTGTTGAAAAGGCTGAATTTGAGTAGTATGATGCAACAAATTTGAGGTTGAGCAAGGTGAATAAGTTTGATGAATTTTGACTTTATGATTATGAGAGATCGTCCATATACAAAGAAAGAATGAAGTTATACCACAACAAGAAGATCGAGAAGAGAATATTCAAACTCGATAATTTGGTCTTGTTATATAGTTTAAGACTATACTTATTTCTTGGCAAGCTAAAATCAAGATAGAATGGACCATTCACTGTGGTTAAGATGTTCCCATATAATGCTATTGATCTAAAGCGTGATGGTGATATCCCATTTAAAGTGAATGGACAGAGAGTGAATTACTACATGGGAAAACTGGAAAAAGTTAATAGTTTGTGTTGAGATAGACCTTGGTGAAGTCTGAGTAGCCTAGGGAACTGTGTTGTTCTGCGATAGTAAATCAAGCGCTTCTTGGGAGGCAACCTAAGGTATTCTGATGTTTGTATTCATATTACGTGATTGACGTCAGATCTTTGTACCCATGGTACCACAGGTATATCCTAACTCTCTTGTTTTGGTTTGATGCATTGGGGACAATGCATGATTTTTAGTTAGGGGTGGGGCTGCTTGTGGGTCTTGATGTCCTCTTGGGATTTATGTTGCCATGTCTCTTTTTTCCGGAGTCTTGCTCTTAGTAGAGCTGGCATATTTAGGCATACTGTGTTTTGTTTTGTGATGTTTTGGGTAATTAGGAGATTTTTAAGTATTTAGGGTAGTAGTCATAATTTGATTAATTTTTGATACCCCTAAAAAATTTTGAGTTTTTAGAGATGCGTTGTGGTATATATGTGTGAATTATTTGGATTATGTTATGTCATTAGGATTAAGGGCATGATAACCATTTGTTGATAATTGCATAAACTGGATAGGTAGTAGTTGGTAATATTGACTCTGTGCTATATCTGTGAGAGATACTAATTAGTTCCCTTTGTGTGTTAAATTCATAACTTGCCTAGTTAGTCTTGCCTAAGTTGAAGGATAGGCAGTTAGGAAAGGATCATAGGCTGTTTTTTAGTTTAGTCCACTTTTAACCTAAATGACCTTCCAAGTATGAATTATATCCCTTGATCTATGCTTTGAGTCTTGTAAGCCTATTTTTCCTTTTTTCACTATCACCTTCCCATTTGTGTTACAATTTTACCTATTTTGTCCCAGCTCCTCCTTGGACATTATGCACCTTAATACAGACAAACTACCTAAGTTGAGGGTGGATATCATAGGGGTACGTAGTATAAAATGGGTATGAATATGGGTAAAGTAAGAAAAATTTAGTAGGTCTGGGTGTGGTAGAAAAAGAAAAACAAAAAAAATTTGTGAAAAAGCAAAAAAGAAGGAAGAAAAGACCACACCCAACCTGAATGTGCATAAAAGAATAAAAAAGAGAAATAAGGGTGGAATAAAAAGGAAATTGGCTAATAAGTGAGACCCCAAGGTTAGTGTAGCCAAGAAGTCTTAGTCACTCTAAATTTCCATATGTATCATACCAGCCCCCAAGCCTACATTACTAGCCGAGAAAGTCCTATAGTGCTTTTAGCTTGACTATCTGAATGCTAAGGGAAAGAAAATAAGGGCAAGCCTATGGTATTTGACATGCATTGACTGGAACTTCTTTGTTAAGTGTGAGTGTCTCTTGACCATCCCTGAATTAACATGCATGATTCTATGTGAGTGAGTGGGACATCTTTGTTGTGCGACACTTGAGTCATATTGCCATCTATTTGCTTGTTCGGGTAGTGTAATTTGTATATATGGGTGGTTTTCTATTGCTAATGTAATTGCCATACCTTGATCCCATTTGTGTCACAATATTGTGTTTCATATTCATACACAGTTGGTTTTGAAAATTGAGATTGGAGGGGGAGGTTATGATTTGAACTTAATGGGATGACTGACTATCTTGAATAACTTAGGTTCTCCTAGTTAAGCGTCATATTTATTTTGACATGTTGTGTTGTGTTTTTGTTTCCTGAGGATATGTAAACATTCTAAGTTGAAGGTGTTGATGTTCTATAGAAATATAGCACGTTTGATGCTTAAAACGAGGAAAAGATGCAAGTTTCTGAGACCTTTTTGTTACATATGATCTATTTAGGGTGTTTTTGCAGGAAATCATGTTTTACATGCTAAGTTCATGAAAAAGGTGAAAAATGTGTTTTTGGCTACTTTTTGGAGCATTCTGGATGATCGTGATGTTTTCCATCTTGTTCATGATTAAAGCATGTTTGAGAATGAAAGAAGAGCTGAAAAACTGACCCCCGACACTTATTAAGTCAACCCACGGACAACAGGTAGGACCTACGGAACACAGATAGACAAAGCAGGTGCTAGAAATCCAAAAACCCGAGAGCTAACTGGCAGGATTTTTCCCATATGGTACCTATAGTCCGTACTTGAACCCTGATCTAGACCGCAGGTACAACCTGTGCCCATGACCAAACCACAGATGAAGACCACATGTGCCCACTGGCCCTATTTTATCCTAGTTTGTTCGGGCCTTGTTTTCAGGGTTTCCTCATGTACTATAAATACCTCTTATGTATTTTTTAGTAGGATTTAAACACTTTTGATACTCAGAAATATATTTTGATTTCAAGATCCGTCTTTGATTTTGGGTTTTTATTCATCTTATTATTATTATTTCATCTAATCTTTCAATTATAAATGCCATTGATTTTTTCACCAGCATGAGTGGTTAAAAACACATAGCTAGGGTTGTGCAAACCCTGGCTGATTGAGAAAGTAAAGGAAGTGTGATTGTTGAACAGAACCAATACCCATGGCATGCATTGTATTATCTTTTGTATAATAGTTGTCATAGTGGTTGCAAACATTAGAATCCCATTTAGATATTGCTACTTACTCAAAAAAGAGGAGTAGTGACTAGGAAAAGATGGTGACAATATTAATTTGAGGTTTAACTGTCGATCCATGCTACTAGGTAATATCTAAGTAAGATGGTTAGCTTTTACCTAATAACTAGAGACTCAAAAGGTAATAGTTAACTGGGATCAAGATAAGGGTTAGTAATGCGACATCCTAAAATTCAAAAGGTAAAGGGTGAAATCCTCCTACTCATCGAAAAGATTATAGAAGGTACAAAACTAATAGATTCTGCATGTAAGGTAGTGGGATGGTTCAACATAACATAATAAACCTACGGAGTTGAGAAGCTAGGGTGAACACAATCCTAGTGTTCACCTACAACTGATTACAACCAAAGTTAATATTGTTACTTGCTCGAGATTACTACAAATAAATCTCCCATTTACTTTTCAAGTACTGCTTGTAGACCACAACTGCTGATAACTGCAATCCCATGTGATTCCTTGGGATTTGAACCTAACCTTAGTTGGGTTACTCTATTTTGGATAGTGACCGTATCATCATTTAAAAAGAGGTGTTGCTTGTACGTCTTCATCTATATTGCACTTATGAATTGGAAGTGCCTTGGAGTTTGGATTCCATTCATCCGGTCTTCCACGTGTCGATGTTGAGAAAATACGTGGGTGATACTTTCTTGGTTGTTTCTTTAGATGGTGTGGGCTTCTCGAATTCCTTATCCTATTAAGAAGTCCTAATTGATATCTTGGATCAATAAGTTTGCTGATTACGTGTGAAGGATATGGCTTCAGTAAAGGTTCAATGGTGGAACCAAAGGTATGAAGAAGTTAATTGTGAAACCGAAGAGGACAAAAATTCCAAATACCCATTCTTATTTCCTGCTTTGGATAATCGTGTGAGAGGTATGTATATTCCATTGTATCTTTGTTTCTTGACTTTGTTAAAGGAAATTGTGAATTCCTTGATATCTTGTTTTTTGTCCTTTTTCTATGTTAAATCGTATTAAGAGATACCTTTTCCCATCATTCGAGGATGAATGATCCTAAGGGGGAGGATGTAACCCCCTAAATTTTTGGTCCTTTAAACTTTCTAAAGTATTATCCTTACCTCCCAGACTATGACTCCCCTTATGAGTCGTAGGGAGTCTTGATGGGTCTTATGGTCCTAATCGTAGCCTGACTAGTATGCCTGGATAAGCTTTTTACCTAATAATGACTGACTTCTAATGAGTCGTAGAGACTCTATACGAGTCGAATAGTGCAAATCATAGGGCAACCAGTGTGAGGCCCAAATGGTTCTGTCTTGGATACAGCTTGGACCCAATGAGTCATAGGGTCACAATATGAGTCATATGATGTAAGTCATAGGGTCAACGATGTAGTGACCCATGACACTGTCATGACTACGACTCGTAGTAATGAGTCATAAAATGTCGCAATGAGTTGCAATGAGACCCGTAACGACTGGAGATAATTTTCCAACTTCTAAGTAGAGGGCACTTTGGACAATTTCCTTCTTACCCAATTAAAACCCCACATCTATAAGGCACTAACGGGGGTTATTTATCATTTATAACATACTCAAAACACTTTCTCTTCTCTCTAAGCTCTCCAAGTCAGTATACATAGAGTTTCTAAGAAGTTGGTCATCCAAGGGCTCAAAGGATGATTTCTCTCCATAAAACTTATTGTTTTAGGCAAGTTACTCTTCTCCAATTATTACTTTATGAAAAACATGTATTTAAATGGTTTAATTGGATGGTTTTGAATGTGGGCTTTGGTGTGGTTAAGAGTTTTGATATGGTTGGTTCTTAAATTGTATTCCAATGATTTATTATGCATTGTTTATGCTTTATTGGTAGTTTTCAACTTATTTTGTGCATGGGAATGGTGAATAAACTAACGGTTCGTGGTTTTCCTGAAAATTGGTATTTTGAAATTGGAATTAGTCTTGAATAATTATGTCCCCTCAACCCACTTGTGTAAATGGCTTTGAATCATGAAATTGTCACTTAGTTTGACTCACCCACCTCCGGTATTTCATTGCATAAATGATTAAACAATGAACATGGATTTTGAAATCCTTGTTGGCTATGATTAATTTAATGAATAAAAAGGGGTCAAGGCATCCCCCCCAAGTTAATGCAATTTTTATGGCATAAAGACAAGCTTGCAAGTGCAGGGGTATGACGATAACCATGGTGTACCTTAATGGTTGGTTCATTGGTTAATAAATAGGATATGTGAAACTTGTTTTAAATTGGGCTTAATGGGGATTATGTAGCTAAGACCTGAAAGAGTGGTTCTTGGATGACTTGTGCTGGAAACTCACGTTTGCCGACATAAGGTTTGGTCTTGTTGACCTATGTGCACATTTCATACTATTAATATAATTTTATCTTGGATAGACGTGGCTTTGGGGAATTCCCTGGTCTTTCTTGAGACCCCCAGTTCATATGGCTAGCATACATTAGGGCCCTTTCAATAGGGGAGCTGAACCCATATAGCCTATGGGTGCCTATTTATGACGGTTGAGCTACATAGTCCAGGATAAAATTTTACTCCATATTAAGCTTCATTCCCTTTCCCGACATGACAAGTTTTCACGTATATATGATTATGTGCATTGTCTTAAATGGTTTTGAAAATATCTTTTTGGCATTATTTTATCCCCTACCCCTAAGTTACATGCAAGTTCTCAACCCAATAATCATCTCTGGATGCTGTATCCCTACATGATACAGGTACTGAAGATACTTTTACTCTTCCTACACAGTGTTTGGTGGATCGGTTCAGTTCGTTGGTCATTGATGGTGAAGTGGTGAGCTTCCACTCTCTGGAAGACTTGGTCATTTCATTAGTTTCATTTCATAAACTAGAATTGAGGAACTCATATTAACATTATCATTGCCATTATCAGATTCGGGGGCATGTCCTGACACTTTATTGATTTTGGTTTTGTTAGATGGTTTTGTGGATTATTGTGAACTTGGCTGATATTGTTGGTTGTTTTTGATTGATTACCAGTTATCGGATATAGGCATGCCTTAAATTCTTTGATCTTATCTTATGCTATCTTGTTATATGGTCGAAATTCATTCGATGTTGGGGCTATGGTTTTCGGTTTGGCTAGGCGCAAGGGGTGGTCTCTAGTCCTTATTGGTCTTGAGATACCCATCACGAATAGGCCCTAGTTTGGGTTGTGACTGTAGATACGTAATTTTATCTCTCCATAAGATTATTTTTCACATTTTTTACCTTATCCTATCGTGTACCCTCAACCATGTAATTATCCCTCCCATAAAATGACAAAAATAACAACCCTTAACATTTTTACCTTATTCTAATCCTATCCTAACAACCTATCCAATTAAAAGCGGTCACCTCACCTCCCCATGTCCCTACCCTCACTCACCCTAACCTTCTACCCTACCCCTCATGATTTTTATTCCATTCTTGGTTAACAAATTCGAGGAGGAAAAAGAAAACTCTTATTGAAGAAGAGCAACAAGAAAAGTGGCGTGGACCACTAACAAATTCTCTCTATACCGTCACTCACCAAGACAGACCCACATATACTCCTCTATTTTTTTTTAATTTTTTGGGGGAGAAAATGATACACACATGAATCTCACCAGATCTGCACACACGAGAGTGAGGTAGATCGATAGAATGAGTAGCAGAGAGAAGAAAGGAAAAGAAAAAAAAGAGATCTGGTTTCGTTTTTCTTAATCATCATTCACACGCAACACCAACCAGCACACACACACAGTTTGAGATTCGAAAACATGATGGGAAAATTATAAGAAAACAAAAAAAAAGTGAATATCGCGAGGAGTAACGAATTTTGGATCGCCAGTCACGGTTAGCTCATCGAAGTTAGTTTGCCGAGGTTCTCAATTCTCTATCAAAAATTGGGTCTGGGTTTCGTCGTGGGTGTTGGATAATTCTGGTTCTTGAATTCGGGTGGTCGCATTACTGGACTATTTTCTTGACTGATTCGGAGAGTCAGGACCTCATTGGTATTCTTTTGGGTTCTCGAAACGGCTCTTATTTCTAATTGAAAGCTATTGAGGGCCATTCCTTATCCCGTCTCGATTAATCTTTATCATTTGATGCTTTATATGTTGAATTAGTGATGTGAGCGATCTTTGTTTGGCTTGATTTTGATTGGTTTGAACCATCGTAAGTGTTGGTCGATTTGGTTGGATTCTTTGAGTTGAATATTTGTTTGATGGGGAGTTGAGTGATTGCATGATCGATGATAAATCGGGGAGGATTGACCTTGATAAAGGGAAATTGGATTAATTTTGGTTGGTTGATTGAATTGATATGAAATATTTATTAATTTTCTCGAATATGATAGTGTCATGTTTTGGGCTGAAATCGATAGGCGAATATAGATTTGGGTAGGCAAAGAATTTAGGAATAAATGTTTTTCGTGGAATGTGTGAATATTGAATATTTTGGTTGAATTTTTTTTCTAGTTTACTGCACTTGGATTCAAATGTACTCATTTAGCTGGGGAATGTCCGGGGGGCATATTGTATTTATTCACCGGGGAATGCCCCGATGTACTATATTGGCAGAAGACGTTCTTGATGAAGGCCCGAGGCGTCGGGTAAAGCCTGCGAGCGTAGTTAGGATTAGTATAGATTAGATAGGATTTATTTTTACATTTTTTATTTTGGGACTGTATAATTGAACTAAACACTATACTTTATTTCATCTTGTTTGGTTTATTTGCTTGATTTCTATACGTGCTTCTTTGTGGTTTGTACGTTTGTAGTGTCCAAATTAGTCAATACTCTCCACCAAGCGACCGTGGTTGAACCACGGGATCGAGGGGTGCCTAACACCTTCCCCTCGGTCAACAGAATTTCTTAGCCAGAATCTTTATTCGCAAACCAGTCTTAAAGAGTCAAATTATTTTGAAAAAGATTTTTCAAAGGTGACTTGGCATACCAGATTATGCCAAGTGGTGACTCTGAATAAAAAATGTAAATAATCCTTTTTCGAAACAAACTTTCATCTTTTGTCACTTTAATAATAAAAACCCTTTCAAAACTTAAAATCTGAATCCTTTTGGAGTTAAAAAAGGGGTGTGGCAGTGACATCCCATTCCATAAATATGATTGAATAAAATGAGGATGCATGCTCATAACCAAATCAATATCATGTAATGAATTAAGTCTATAATGGTATAAATGAGCCCAAATCTCCTCAAATATCAATAGATCATGACACAAGTCATCTCATAGCAACACAATAGTAAAGAGAGTCATGTAAGAATTAATTATATCAATCCTAGCCCCCATTTTGGTATCACAATAATAATAAAGGCAAATAATGCTCAAACAAGTCTAGTATCAGGTGCCATACTAACATCATAGTAATAATAATCTCTCAAGTTAATAATAGGGTTCACATAAGCCTCCACATGGGAAACATTATAAAAATAATGATTGCAAAAGATGAATCTTATGATAAAATCTCCAAATTATAACATACTTTACATGAGTGGTTAACTACCTAGCCAGGTCTGAAGAAAGTTAAGACACAACCTACCTCAAAGCCGTAAACAAGCCAACAAGAAGACTTTAGCTTTTGTGTAGTCTCAAAATGAACTCAATCTATTAAAATTATAATCTTCCCATTAATAAGAGTATAATGATACCCATATTATCCACTTTCGTTTTGGGTCAAAAAATACTTCAAAAATCAACCTAAAAATAAAAAAAAAGGATAGAATTGAAGTTTTATTAAAGAATCAATTTACCCATACTTTAAGGGTTATAAATATGAAAATCCATCAAAAATAGTTAAAACTGAGCTTGAAATCATTACAAAACTATTTTCTCACTTTACCTAGTGAAACTTTAAAAATCCAATTTTAAGATCCACGTTTTGAAGTTGTTTTGGTAATAAAATCAACGTGTAATGATAAAAATAATGTTTAGAAGTTTATCAAAGAAATTTTGAAGAACTTTCTTGAAATCACCCAAAAATTAGGTCTAACATTCAAAGAGTAGTGAACAATGAAGAAAATCATGAAAAGAATATTTAAATATTGTTCGAGTAAACAATACCTTCATTGCATATGCTATTGATACCTTATGTTGATAAAGTTTTCCAACTTAGACCTACCGAAAATCCAGTGGCTTGATTGTTTATGTGATGACCAAGAAAACCCAACTCGACCCCAATTATTCTTTATGAATGTGGATCCAACCTCACGTTCACAATGACCAAGAGAATTATTCTCTACAAACTTTAAGGGACCCCCACAAATACGATAAAAGAGAATTTCCTACACCAGATATCAATAACTCAAATAAGAAAATGACAAAAGATCATCCAAACGTATCCTTAGGATTTATTTGGGGTCCCATATAAATAAATGGGACTCAATAGAACTTTTAGATTTATCAAAAAGGGTTGTTATTGACCAGTTACCCGCTAGGACCCCTTTTAAGCTAATTTAGCTAGTTTCTCATCTAAATACTCAAAACTCAAAATAAAAGACCTGAGAGCTGAATTAACAATTCTACTAATACAAAATGAAATTATAGATCTAATGAAATGTGACGAAATCACCATCTAACGCTCAGATCATAAAATTTTGACAAAAGTCAAATATCCTACTTTAAAGACTACTCAATATCTCAAACTCAGATAAATAACCCCCGAACGCTTTGAGGACCCTGCCAACCATTCCCACAAATCATAAATGACATACAACAACTACTTAAACATGTCAAATGTCCAAACACAGAAAAATCTAAAAATCACAACAAGTATTGTTACATTCTTGAAACTTACATTTCAAACATGATTTAAGAGCTTTCAAGCTATTATGAATTTTCAAGAGAATAGTATAAACTAGTAGAAGAGTTATTTTATGAAGTTATGAATATTACTTTAGTATCCATATAGATATGCATGATTTAATAAGTTTTCTATGAATTAAGGATATAAGCCCCATTTAAAGATATGTTTAGAAAGACGCATATGATTTTAGAAAAAATGATTTGATCTTTGTCTCACATCAAGATATCTTTCAAAAGGTGCTTTTAAGCAATACTAGTGATAAGCTTCTAGATAAGCTTAATAGATATGTTATGAGCTATATAGATAATATGTTTGAAAAAATTATTTAGCACTACACATACATGCATTCTAGACGATACTTGTCCAAAACTGTATTGCTATCAAAGTTATGTTTTGCTCTATAAAGTTGGATGAATCTCTTAGCCTAAGAGTCTTAGACTAAATATATAGATAGATAAATAGGTTTTCTCCAACAGGGATTATAAGTTGGTGCATTCATGAGCTCGCATGATGAACATCGATCATAAGAAAGTCTCACCTAAAAACATTACTCTATTTTGATAGCTTATCTAATATGATCATTATAATAATTTTAGATAGCGTAGCATTATTTCATTTAACATAACATGATTTCAGATACCATAGCATGATTTCAGATAGCATAGCATGATTTCAAATTGTATGGAATAATTTTAGATATTCATGTTCCAAAAATACTTATTTATGGTTTTAAAAACATTTACTCTCAGTTTGATATTTATATCTACAAAATTCTCATTTTACTTTTTTTTTAAAATTATAATATAGATATGATTTTGGTCATTTAGATTTACTTTTTGCATTTACCAGAAAGACTATTTTGCCATAGGACCTCTAATTTTTAAGATAAGTTTATTCATATTACTTTGTTTTTAGACTTTCTTGAGGTTTAACATTTAGATCAGTTTATGATTTTGTATAGTATGATTTAATAATTTAATCATCAGTTATTTAATTTTAGTTTTAGTATGAATGCCAGTTTTCTTAAATTTCATACACATTATGTTACACATGCAATAGCTTCTCTATATTGACACATAATTTTTGTATGCTATATTTTAATAGATGCCGCTTATAGATATACAGGTTCATAATCAAACTTTCCAATAGGCTATGATATTAGCTTGAGTGGGTTCTCTTTATTCTTGAGGACTTTGTAGAATTCTAGTCATCTGTTGTATTGTTACATAAAGATAGTCATGTTCAGTTGTAATGTAAATTCTTTCTAGATAGTTATTCAAGTTAAAGCATATGTAATGAAATTTCAAAGATTTATTGTCATGGTAAATAAAGGTTTAAATTCTTGTATTTCTTCTTATTTCAAAAGTTAGACCCTGAATTCAGTTTTCCCAATAGCACTATGCATGTAATTTTATTATTATGCCAGGCTAGAGTATGGTCACGTCCAGGGTGTAGACTTGGATCATGTCATACTTGGTATCAGAGCAAAGATTTCAAGTTTTTGAGGGAGTTTATGAATCTATGCTAGTAGGATATTATTTATGGTTGTAAGGATCCCACTTCTATAAATAAAGGACTACAAACATTTATGAAAAATTTTCTACTCTTTCATACTCTAGACCATATGATAAAGTAGTCCCATAAGAAACTTATGCTGATTCATGTGTTTCTCCAAACTCCTCCTAATATTCCTTATATTTAAGGCAATAGAACTAATAAACTCAATTTCCTACCAATATGGTGCTCTCAGATAGAATAAAATTATCAAATATTTTAGAAACCACACAAAAGGCTTGAGAGAATCCCATTAGTGTGTTTTGGTCCTTTGATTTGAAATCTTATGACCTTATCTATACGAATCATGGTACTAAGACAAAGTATGATATATATATTTAGAATCTTCTTTAACCCTTCATTACAAATATCTCCCATGAGAGAAGAAAGTATGCACCTATATTATTGGATAGAGTTGTTACCCTAAATATAGTGTAATTTAGGATTTATGATTTATAAGTAGTAGAATGATCACAGATTTGGGTTATGGATTTAGAAGTTTAGTGACTATAAAAGTTAGGGATAATGATTGGTTAAAGTATATAGATGCATATAAGTGTCCACTAAGTTAGTAATGAAGTAATATGTGTTTAGGCATTAGCTAAGGGGCAATAAGTGAGGGGTAGATTTCATGGTAGTACTTAGAAGAGGGGATGTAGGTTATAGTGTTTAGAGTTTATCATTGTGTTAGTATAGATAAATCATAGGTTTTAAGTGGGAATGTAGAATGTTGATTAATTAATGGATTTAGGCTGCATTGTGTGTCTTTTATAAATAGAGCTTCTTTATGGTTAAAGAGATATAAAGCTACTTTATATAGATGATTGAATGTGTAGTAGTGTGTGTGAAAGGAATTTTTTCTTATAAACTTTAATTAGATTAATTGAAAGACTAAGATCAACTATTTACCATGAGGTTGTAGAGGACTAGTGTTTCTTGATTCTCATACGATATCTGTAAGTCATTATAGTATGTGAGAAGTTTTGCGGTCATCTGAGATGAGTATTTGATTTTAATTTGAATTGTTATTGGTCACCAAGGTTGTAATAAATATTTGTTTGGGGGTAGTAATGTAGACTTTATGGAAGTAGATTAAGTACTCTTAAATAGCATGTGTAAGAGATTAAGTTGATAAATTATGAGACCAGGAGTATCAAAGTCTAATTTATATATGTACTATAGATGAAATAGTAAATTGTGGCTAAGCTAATGGATAAAGAAGAGCATTAAGTATATAAAGAAACATAGGATACCAAGGTAGTTATGGCTGAATGGTATTTTATGTTTGAAAGTGCTATGTATGCATAGTTAGTACCCTTGAGTTGCTAAGTTTGGAGAATGCTAAAGAGTGTACTATGGAGTCCTTATGAGTTATAGTAAGGGAACTGCAAATAAGTGGTATTGAGACTCTTAGAATAATTTCTAATTCTTTTATATAGGTGGCTACAATTTTGGGGTTGTACTTTTGGTAAGACAATAAAAGTCTGAATCCTTTAGTAAAATACTTAAAAGTAAAAGAAAAAGTAAGAGAGGTCCTAGAAAGGAGTCTTAGCAAGAATTATAGTATCTTCTGGTATAGTTTTAAGAGAGCGTTTATGTATTTTAGTGAATAATATTATGTCAGTTGTGTTGGATAATGTGTTTATAGATTAATTTATAGAATAGCTTTGCAGGACCGAGTTAGTGGATTTTTAGCTAAGGTGGAGATGATAGTATTATTCTTTTCCATCTAAATATATAAGTATGGATAAAGATTAAGATAAAGTTTTGGTTATGTGCAGTAGTTAGAAAGGGTTTTTAGTAATAGGCATGAGTATCATGTTTGTGTAAATGTGGACCATTGAATATAAAGACTAGAAAATCCTTAATTAAGCTTGAGGAATAGATGTTTGAGGTGATAAAAAAGAGTAGTTATCATGGAAATGGAAGTTTTGAGTTAGGATTGAACATGTAAAGAACAAGAAATTAGACTCAACCTCTTGTGGTTTAATCTGATCTTTGTGAAGATTATAGTTATAAATGTTGAAGTATAGAATTCAGGAGAAAGAGTGTAGTTGAGAGGCATTGCTAAGCATAAAGGCTTCCAATTCTACTGTCTAAAGTGGAAATACTCTTATCCCCTTGTTCAACGCACCTTTGTTTCTTGCCAAGTAACTTTCATCTGACTTAAACCCACAACCAAACTGATTTCCCTAAGTATTTCTTCATATTAATGTGCCCTTTGATTCCAAGAATGCAATCTTATGTTATGTCTTTGATGCCCATACTTATAATGTGTGCTTTTGTATCTCTTAGTCGTTGGTCCTATACCTTTTTTATTATTTAATCTTGTCCGCTTTGAAAAGCATAGTATTGGATATTCGACAGAAATTAGTTTAAGTCAACTTATTCATTTTACTCCTAAGTAAAGACTAACATTCAAAGATGAATGATCCGAAGGGGAATATATTGTGATACCACAACAATTTTTCCATGAAAATAAAATTTCTTGAAGTATTTAGAGTTCAAAAGTCAAGTCCCAAGGTCATAAATCAATTAGAAATTTTGGTACTTAGAAGTAATTTTTTATTAGAAATAGCCCGTACGTTGCACCCATAGGGCCCCTGTGTTAAGGCCCATGCTGTAGGACCAACTAGAGGGCCACACTGGCCAGATCACACTCTAGAGGGTGCAGTGGGCTGACCATGTAGTGCGTTGGGAGTCTTAGAACACAACCAACTTCTTAGTGTGACATTTTTCCCTCTTAAGTTTTACTTAGGGGTATTTTTGTCCTTTTACCTCATGAAATTCCCTAACCATATTATTTAAATCTCTTAAGCCCCCTAAGAGTTAGTTTTCATTCATGATTTGATTCTTCTCCTTTAAATTTTTAAGTGCTCTTGCTTAAGAGAAGGTTCAAATCTAGGTTTCATTTTCATAGTATTCCCCAAACTTCATTTTAAAGGTATGTAAAATAATCTTTGAAGTGTGGGAACCACATTCTCCCCTTAATCAATTGAAATTTTAGTTTCAATAATATAGTTAGTATTTTAAGAAATCAAGATCCTTAAGTATAATTCTTCATTCTACTTCTCTCATATTACAAGAACTCCATAGAAGGGTTTCACAAGTTTAAGCTACAAGGTTCCCGTAATGCCCCGAGTCTGTACCCCGGACGCTACACGGTGCTCATAATCCCGAAAGACTACAAGCTAAAACATGACTGGTACCTACTTTAATAACTGAATAATAATATTGTAGTATTCTCAAATTAGGTGGAAAGAATGCCATAAGGTTCAATACTATAATAAAATTGAATACGGTATAACAAGTACCAAATCTGATACATCTGTTTGAAAATACTCTAGTCTGAAAAGCCTCTAAACCGTCTGAGATATGGAGTTGATGGGACAAGTCCCTAACTAACTCCAAACTACTGAAATAACCTAAACTATTGAAATAATCATTGTGTCCTTGAACTAAGATGACTCATCACTAACTTTGTCAGTTGAATATCTGAACTGCTGAGTATGATCGAGAGCTCGCGCGTCTGAACCTATGATGTAAAATATCATAGCGTAAAAGAAAGGTATGCGTCAGTACTTTGAATATACTGATATGCAAAGTGAGGTAGGTTGAAATACATGGGTTCATATAAATAAACAATACTGACTGAATGGCATGAATATAACTGAATAAGAGAACACGTGTAAATAGGTAAACTGTAATTGAGATCGTGATAACACTGGATACTGAGTTCTGAATTAATGATTTACTGATAAGCTAAGTTTACTGATACTGTGTAGCTAATAAATAAGTGACTATAGCTGACAGTCTTGATCCTGTGGAACTATACTGAGTTTCATACTGAACTGAGTAACTATATCTGACAGTCGTGAATCTGTAGAACTAAATTGAGTTCTCTTCTGAGACTGGAACTAAAAGTGAGACTGTGGGGGGTAATCATCTAACCGACATGCCCCTTTCTGAATAGATTGGGGTCCAACCTATAACCCCAGTTAGAAGGGTGTCAGTACCGTGCCACGGGTCAAGACAACTGCGAGTTAACCCTCTCTGATAGAAAGCTCTTTCACCAACCCTCGCTAGCAGGAAAAATTATACGAGATGTATCAACCCTAATTTGGCCGGAGGATATCTCAACCTTTTTCTAGCTAAATAGTTCTGTAATACAGGGATTGCTACTAAGGGTAAAACCTTATACTGGAAGGAATGGCCCTATCCCTGGGTTAACTCGGTGCTGAATCCTACTCCCAACTGAATAGACACTGAACTGATTTATAGTTAATACTAGGCTTGTCTGATCTATTACCGATTATACTGCATAACATAATTGAACTGAGTTCACTGAGTTCCGTTGACTAATGGAATACTACCGAATTCTGTTAACTGGCTGAATTTACTGAGGTCTAAACTGAATACTAAATTGGACTGGACTGTTACTGAGTCTACTGAGTGTTTCCTGAGTTCTGTAACTGACTAAGAGTACAACTGATCATGAAATGACTGATACTATCTTGAGACTGACCATAGCTCTAGGTAATCAGCTAAATTGTCAGGTATTAAACACCCTCAAGACTCGATAGCATAAATTATAAGACATGGCATAATCTTTAAATATGATAAATAACTACGTGATCATCATTCATTCATTGGGACATTCTGGCAAACACTTGCATGCCATGAACTGGAATGCATGCTAACATGGTATAATTTTATTATTTAATTCTCATGAACAACTCATCAAACACTTGGAAGGCATTGTATATGCACATAGTACTAATCAACACATGAACATCACAATTTCAAGGATTTAACATGAATTCACATGATACTACATACATAATAGTTGTTTTTACATAAATCTTGCACTTAATCATGGAATAGAAATCCAATCAACATTATAATCATGAATACACTTGAATCCAAATCATGGAAAGCATGAAATCAAGCTACTTGAAGTTTAAAAGAGTTTCTTGGATTCCAAGTTTGGAAGGAACCTTGGATGAATACTTGACATACCTTGATTGCTAAATTCTTGAAGAAAAATGGTGAAACCTTGAGCCTTGGCTTTTAAATTAAATCACCTAGTGTTCTTGTTCTTGAGAAATTTGAGAGAAAGTGAGTATATTTTGCTCAATGAGGGTTGAATCTTGTGTTTTAGGGTTGAATAGGAGTTGAAAAAAATACCCTAATACCCCAGAAGATATGGATTTTTAAGGACTGAAAACCGAACTGTCAATGCATAGGACGACATGCCGCGTCATTGGCATCGATGCGAAAGCTAATGCTCCGCATCGAGTTTGCGTCGGTTCACTGGAAATTGCCACTGGGAGCCAAGAAAAAATATTATCCGACGTGATGGCTGCCACACCGCATCAAGATCGCGTTGATGCACTATTTTGAATTCCCAAACATAGTTCAAATAAGGTCCAAAAATTACAAAACTCGTCCGAGAATACCTACTAACATTCCTGATCATAAATTAACCTAAAGATTGATATTTTAAGGTCATAAGAGTCGTGAAATAGAGTTTCCATCTTATTAAGGCCAAAATAATACTAAGTCTAAATACTTAGCTAGAATTTTCTAAGTCTGGGACCCTTTAGCAAGCTTAAAATACCGATTTAAGCTTAGGATTTTGTGGGGTCTTACAATGTCTTTCCCTTGGGAACAATCGTCCTCGAATAAGATCGATTAAACTAAGAATACAGATAGACTGGACTTAGAAACTAAACATGCACAACTGAAGCATGATTTCATGACTGAAATTATTGATATACTGAATTATCATAATGAACATGCATATCTGATGCATGAGTACATAGCTGAACATGTTTCATGAATGCATGACTGGGATTACTGATAAGCTGGGCTTATATACTGGACATGCATGTCTGATGCATGAGTACATGATTGAACTGATTTGTTAATGCATGATTGAGTATGCAATGTTAATTGATACCAAGTTGGTAGCTATATCTAACATGAGATTGAGTAAATTCAAAGAAAAACTATTACCTTGGGCTGAGTCCGAGCTTACAGAGAAAAGGTGAGGATACTTGGTCTGCATGTCTGCATCTTCTTCCCAAGTAGCTCCCTCAACGGACTGATTCCGCCAAAGTACTTTGACTAGAGGGACTTCTTTGTTTCTCAGTCTGCAAATATGATAATCAAGGATTTCGGTGGGAGTCTCTTCATAAGAAAGGTTGTTCTAAATATCTATTCCCTCTTTAGGGACTACGACTGTTGGGTCACCTATGCATTTCTTAAGTAAGGAGACATGGAACACTAGATGCACTGAAGCTAAGTCGAAAGACTACTCAAGATCGTAAGCTACATTTCTGAAACAGTTGAGAATTCGGTAAGGACCGACATATCAGGGACTAAATTTCCCCTTCTTGCCAAACCTCTTTACTCCTTTCATAGGAGAGATTTTCAATTACATAAAATCACTAATCTCAAACTCGATATCCTTTCTGCGTACATCTGTGTACTATTTCTATCGGCTCTGAGTTGTCTTAAGCCTTTACCTGATCAATTGAACTTTCTCTAAGGTATCAAATACCAAGTGAGGCCCTACCATTGTGGCCTCAACCATTTCAAACCAACCAATGATAGATTTACACCTCCTCTTATAAAGCGTCTCAAACGGAGCCATCTGAATACTAGAATGATGGCTGTTGTTATATGCAAATTCAATCAAAGGTAAGTGGTCATCCCAACTACCTTTAAAGCCTATCGCATATGCTTGCAGCATATCTTCTAAAGTCTAAATGGTCTTTTTTTCTTGTCCATATGCCAGAGGATGAAAGGCTATACTGAGGTGAACTCAAGTACTAACACCCTTTTAGAATACCTTCTTGAAAGAAGAGGTGAACTGGGTACCTCTATCTGAGATAATGGACAATGGAACACTGTGAAATCTGACCAACTCCCTAATATAGAGTTTGGCTTAATACTCAGCTGAATAAGAGGTATGGACTGGTAGAAAATGAGCTGATTTGGTTATCCTATCTACAATGACCAAAACTAAATCATGTTGACGACGGGTACGAGGCAAATCCATCACAAAAGTCCATGTTGACTTCTTCCCATTTCCAGGTGGGAATGCTAAACTCCTGCATGGACACACTAGTCTTCTGATGCTCAATCTTAACCTGCTGACATGTTGAGCACTTAGCCACAAACTCTGCAATGTCTCTCTTTATCCCACTCCACTAATAGATCTCCCACAAATCACGGTACATCTTAATGGCGCCTGGATGAATTTAGTAGTGCACACTATGCGCCTCTGTAAGAATTCAGTACCTCAAGTCATCTACACATGGAACACATAGCTGACCCTGGCAGTGCAACACACTATCTCCCCTTTGGGAGAAGACCTCTACTTTTTGATCTCTGACTGATTACTTCAACTTGATTAGACTGGGATCCCTATCCCGCTTTTCCTTACCTCGGAAACTAGGGATGATTCTTAACTACTCTGGACCCATACACTACCATCTAATGAATTGACTATGTAAACACCTTGTCAGGCAGGTTGATGAACATCCTAAACTAACTTCTTCTTACCATTCTCCACATGAGCAACACTGCCCATAAAGATACTACTAAGAGCATCAACCATTATATTGGCTTTACCCGAATGATACAAGACACTCATGTCATAGTCTTTCAATAACTCCAACTACCTTCTCTGATGGAAGTTTAAATTTTTTTGAGAGAAGACATACTGCAGGCTCTTATGGTCAGTGAACACATCAACGTGCACCCCATACAAATAGTGCCTCCAAATTTGTAAGGCAAATACTACTGTTGTTAACTCAAGATCAAGAGTAGGATAGTTCTTTTCATGGGAATTAAGATGTCTAGAGGCGTAGGCTATGACCTTACTTCTCTGCATCAAAACACACCCCAAACCAACTATGAAGGTATCATAATATACCAAAAACCCATCTGAACTATCTGGTCGGGTCAAAACTGAAGCTGTAGTGAGTTAAGTCTTCAACTCCTGAAAACTCTTTTCACAAGAATCTGACCACTGGAATTTGACCTTCTTCTGAGTCAATCTAGATATAGGGGATGCAATAGCTGAACATCCCTTAATAAACTATCGTTAATAGCCAGCCAATCCTAAGAAACTCCTGATATCTGATAGAGAGATGGGTCTAGGCCAGTTTCTCACTTCTTTGGTCTTTTAGGGATCAACTCTAATGCCGTCATCAAAAATTATATGGCTAAGGAAGGCTACTAGCTTAGCCAAAATTCACAAATTTTCACTTGCTGAATTTGGAGAATAACTAATATTTTTTGAGAGTCTATACTACTATTTTGAGATGGTCCACATGATCATGCTCACTGCAGAAGTAGACAAGAATGTCATCTATAAAGACTATGATAAACATGTCCAAGTACTGCTTGAACACACAGTTCATCAAGTCCATGAAGGCTGTAGGGGCATTGGTAAGACCAAAGGGCATGACTAAGAATTCAAAGTGACCATACCGAGTTCTAAGGGCTATTTTTGGGATGTCACATTCTCTGACTCTGAGATGGTGGTAGACCAATCTGAGGTCTATCTTAGGAAAGTAACTGGCACCCTAAATTTGGTCAAAAAAGTCATTGATTTTTGAAAGCGTATACTTGTTCTTGATCGTGACATTATTTAGCTGATGGTAATCAATACACATTCTGAGAGAACCATCTTTCTTACGCACGAATAAAACTGGGGCACTCTACGAGGACATACTAGGTCTGATAAATCCTTTATCTAGGAGATCTTTTAGCTGTTCTTTTAATTCTTTAAGTTTTGTTGGATACATTCTATATAGCAGGATAGATATGGGCTGAGTATTTGAAAGAAGGTCTATTACGAAGTCGATTTCCCTTTCGGAAGGAACTCAGGGGAGATTTTCGGGAAACATATTTGGGAATTCACATGCTACTAACACTAATTCAAGATTAGGGGGTTCTAAACTAGAGTCCTGGACTCGAATGAGATGGTAGACACATCCCTTAGATATCATTTTTCTTGCCCTTAGGTAAGAAACAAGCTGATCCCTAAGTGCTGAAGTACTACCCCTCCACTCAAGGACGGGTTCATTCGGAAACTAAAACTAGAAAATTTTGCTTCTGTATTCGATTGAGGCATAGAAAGAATGAAGCCAATTCATGCCGAGAATGACATCAAAATTGGTCATCTTTAATTCAACTAAGTCTGCTAAAGTGAATTTCTGAGATATCATAATCGGACAGTTCCTGTATACCTACCGGGCTATGATAGATTTACCTATTAGGGTAGAGAATGAGAAAGGCTCTGCTAGGATTTTGGGACTGACTCCGAAGTCAATAGCTATATAAAGAGTAATAAAGGACAAAGAATATTCTGGGTCTAGCAAAGCATAAATATGCAAATAATAAACTTGTAACGTACCAGTGACCACATCAGGATAAATCTCCTAATCTTGTTGGGATTGAAGTGCATAAAGTCTATTTAGGCGCTGCCCACTGGTGGCATTGGATGTTGCACCTTGTTGATTCGAGAAATCGGTCTGAGCTGGAAGATAGTTATGATGACTCTAAAAACCTTCCTTAGGACATTGTCTGATCCTGAGGCCTAGCTTTCCACATCTGAAACACATATCACTGCTAGCTCTACAGATACCCTGGTGGTTTTTGTCATACTTTTGACAAAGGGATTGGTTCGGGCACTACTAACACTACCCTGGGGTTTAGGGCCTGGTGTCTATCTCTATTGTCGTATCTTAATTTTGACACAAGATCACTAGCTGAGGACGGAGCTAGAATTGAGGATTTTGGGAAGAACTAAGAATGATTCCCACCATCTAACTTAGGATAAGTGAAGTTAAAACTACCTATTCTCTCTCTCTTATTCTCTCTCTTCTTTTTTTATTCTTAGCTTTGTCTATCTACTAAGCATGGACCATGATCCTAGATATGTCTATCTCTTTAATCAACATTGCAGTCCTATACTCCTTGACCATACTATTAGACACGCCAGACACAAACTTACTCATCTTAGATCTGCTATTTGCTACCATATGAGGAGCATATCTGGCTAATTTAGTAAACTTAAGAGAATACTCTTGTACCATCATGTTGCTTTGCTTCAGATTTATAGAATCCAAAACCTTCACTTGCCTCAACTCTAGTGGGAAGAGCCTATCTAAAAAAGTAACAACAAACCCCCATTCCATGGGCCCTACATCTGTGGCCCTTTTTCTTTCCACTATTTAAACCATGAGTGTGCCATATCCTATAACTGATATGAGGCCAACTCAACGCTCTTAATAGCTGTGACTCCCATAATATCTGTAACTTTTTACACCTGATCAAGAAACTCCTAAGGGTCCTCATCTGACTTAAATCTAGTAAAAGATGGAGGGTTTATTCGGGTGAAATCCCGAATCCTGGCAGTAGTAGTATTAGCCACTGGGTTTGCTGGAATAGCAGCTAGAAGTTCATTCTGGTCTACCACAGAATAAGCTAGGGTGGTGAATACTGCTCTGAACTCATCGTGGACGACGTGTTCATCTAGAGGATCTGGATGGATGGGCTGGGATTCTGGCTGGTCTCCCATTTCTCTTTTCTTAGTTCCCTTTGGAGGCATCTTCAGTAAATGGGAGAGAAATTTAAATTAGATAAGGAGTTTAACTGGAGCTCATGTTCACTTGCTCGACATGAATACTGAAAGAAGGAAAACTTTTTCTAAAATACCTCACAGCCTCCTGTCTATAATTATGGCGCGCTATAAACCCATGTATAAGATTTTCACTAGATACGACTTTTAGACT
Source organism: Capsicum annuum (assembly GCF_002878395.1). Lineage (NCBI taxonomy): Eukaryota > Viridiplantae > Streptophyta > Magnoliopsida > Solanales > Solanaceae > Capsicum > Capsicum annuum. Next base: position 170,183,275 of record NC_061113.1, read on the forward strand.
TCCTAGGACTCTATTGAACCGAGCTCTGATACCAAGTTTGTAACGCCCTGAGTCTGTACCCCGGATGCTATACGGTGCTCATAATCTCAAAGGACCACAAGCTAACCCATGACTGGTACCTACTACAATAACTAAATAATAATACTATAGTATGCAGAAATTTGGTAAAATGCATGCCATAAGGTTCAATACTATAATAAAATTGAATACGGTATAACAAGTACCAAATCTGATACATCTGTCTGAAAATACTCTAGTCTGAAAAGCCTCTAAACCGTCTGAGATATGGAGTTGATGGGACAAGTCCCTAACTAACTCCAAACAACTGAAATAAGCTAAACTATTGAAATAATCATCGTGTCCTTGAACTAAGATGACTCATCACTAACTTTGTCAGTTGAATATCTGAACTGCTAAGTATGATCGAGAGCTCGCGCGTCTGAACCTATGATGTAAAACATCATAGCGTAAAAGAAAGGTATGCGTCAGTACTTTGAATATACTGGTATGAAAACTGAGGTAGGCTGAAATGCATGGGTTCATATGCATGAACAATACTGACTGAATAAAATGAATATAACTAAATAAGAGTACATGTATAAATACGTAAACTGTAATTGAGATCGTGATAACACTGGATACTAAGTTTTGAATTAATGATTTACCAATAAGCTAAGTTTACTGATACTGCGAAGCTGATAACTGAGTGACTGTATCTGATAGCCTTGATCCTGTGGAACTATACTGAGTTCCGTACTAAACTAAGTGACTGTATCTGGCAGTCCTAAATCTATAGAATTGAACTGAGTTCTATTCTAAGACTGGAACTGAAACTGAGACTGTGGGAGATAATCATCTAACCATCATGCCCCTTTCTGAATAGATTGGGGTCTAACTTATAACCCCAGTTGGAAGGGTGTCAGTATCGTGCCACGGGTAAAGACAACTGTGAGTTAATTCTCTCTGACAGAAAGCTCTTTCATCAACCCTCGCTGGCAGAAAAACTCATATGAGATACATAAACCCTAATATGGAAGGAGGATATCTCAACCTATGTTGGCTATATAGTTCTGCAATGCAAGGTTGTTTCTAAGGGTCAAACCCTCTACTAACAGGAATGCCCCCATCCCTGGGTTAACTCGGTGCTGAATCCTACTCCCAACTGAATAAACACTGAACTAATTTCTAGTTTAAACTAGGCTTGACTAATCTATTACTGATTATACTATCTAACTAAACTGATTTGAGTTCACTGAGTTCCATTGACTGATGAAATACTATTAAATTCTATTAACTGGATGAATTTACTGAGGTATGAATCAAATACTGAACTAGACTGGAATGATACTGAGTCTACTGAGCTTTTCCTGAGTTTTGTAATTGACTGAGAGTACTACTAATCGTGATATGACTGATACTATCCTGAGACTGACCATGGTTCTAGGTAATCAGCTAAATTATCGGGCATTAAATACCTTTAGGAGTCGAGAGCATAAATTATAAGACATATCTCAATCTTGAAACATGATAAATAACTACGTGATCATCATTCATTCATTGGGACATCTTGGCAAACACTTGCAGGGCATGACATTGAATGCATGCTAATATGATATAATTTCATTAGTTAGTTCTTATGAACAACTCATCAAACACTTGGAAGGCATTGTATATGCACATAGTACTAATCAACCATAAGAATCACAATTTAAAGGCTTTAACATGAATTCACATGATACTACAAACATATAGTTGTTTTTACATAAATCTTGGACTTATGGAATAGAAATCCAATCAACATTATAATCATGAATACATTTGAATCCAAATCATGAAAAGTATGAAATCAAGCTACTTGAAGTTTAAAAGAGTTTCTTGGACTCCAAGGGTGGAATGAACCCTTGGATAAACACTTGACATACCTTGGTTGCTAAATTCTTGAAGAATAATAGTGAAATCTTGAGCCTTGGCTTTGAAATTAAATCACCTTGGGTTTTTGTTATTGAACAATTTGAGAGAAAGAGTATATATTTTGCTTAATGAGGTCTGAATATCATGTTTTAGGGATGAATAGAGGTGGTAAAAAGACCATAATACCCCTGATAATACAACTTTTTAAAGATTTAAAACTAAACCATCGATGCGTAGGATGATGCGCTGCGTCATTGGCATCGATGCGATAGCCAAAGTACCGCATCGAGTCCATGTTAGTTCACTGGAAATTGCCATTGGGAGCCAAGGAAAAATATTGATCGACACGATGGCTGCTGCATCGCTTCGAGATCGCATTGATGAACTATTTTGGATTTCTAAACGTGGTTCAAACGTGGTCCAAAAAATACGAAACTCGTCCGAGAACACCTACTGACATTCCTAATCATGAATTAACCTAAAGATTGATATTTTAAGGTCATAAGAGTCATGAAATAGAGTTTCTAACCTACAAAGGCCAAAATAATACTAAGTCTGAATATTTCGCTAGAATTTTCTAAGTTTGGGACCCCTTAACAAGCTTAAAAGACTGAGTTGAGCTTAGAATTTTGCAGGGTCTTACTATTCCAAGCCCAAGGCTTAGGATATTTTTCGGTCTTACAGTTCCAAGCCCAAGGCTTTTCTCGAAGAATTTGAGAGATTTAGGTATGTAAAACTTTAATGAGGAATTCCTTTCATCCCCATGCTCAAAATTTTATGGTTTTCTTGAATTAAAGATTCTATTTAGAATCTGTAATTTCACTTTTAAATTTCCTTTTTTATTTAGCAAAAGATATAGTTTTCTTGAATTCATTATCTATGATTATGAATTTTGTGAATATTACATTTACTTTTAAGCTTAGCAAGATTTCATTCATTGTTCTTGAAGCGTATATTTCAAAGCACTATTTAAGAGATTTTAAGCTATTATAATTTTTCAAATGAATAGTATAAATTGATACAAAGGTTATTTTATGAAGTTATGAGCCTAATTTAAAAAATCTATAGGTTTATGCATGTTTTCTATGATTGAGACAATAAGCCTGACTTAAAGATATGTTTAGAAAGAGATTTCAGCATATGAATTTAGAAAGAATGATAGGAGCTTCATCTCAAGAATTGAGGATAGTCACTTAGCAAGATATGTTTTAGAAAGAGCTTTTCAGAAAAACTTATGATAAGATTCCAGATAGGCTTAGTAAATATTTTATGACCTACATAGATAATATGTTTTGGAAGGATTAATTAGCATCGAATGGATATATGTTCTAGACAACACTTATCATAGAACTAAATAAGCATTTAAGGTCCTGTTTTGCTCTAAAATATTGGATGACTTCTTTAGACCAAGAGGATTGGACTTGATCCATAGATAGATATGTTCTATTTTTCTTATATTAATAAACAAATTACTATTTAATAGCATGGCATTACGTGGAAACTTCTCAAAAAGGGAAATCGCTATTTTAATAGACTTATTCAAGCCTTCTTTAATATCCCGGTAGGCTAGGCTTACCCCTTTCTTAGGTTGGGCTTTATTATATAATTGATATAATTTTATACTAATTTTTGGGTGGGATTTAGGACCTAGAGATACTTTAGGGTGATTTGGATTATTTTAGCAGATTGAGGGATTGTAATTAGGCATAATTGATTTGACTACTCACTACTTAGGTAGAATTGTTATCTTAGGTATCAATGAAGCTTATTTATCATCTTGTAGTGAGATTTGACTCCTTAGTCTAGTTTGGGATAGAAGTTGACTTAGAATTGATTCTCGGGGTTAGAAGTGGGCCTCTTTTGCCCAACATAGGCCAAGACTATTAGTAGCTCATTATAGACTTAATAGTCCTTTAAATGCTATTTAAATTATATTCTTGATCCGTGTAGATCTAGGGAATTTGATGGTTTATTCTAGAATTATGTTGGATAATTTTATGAGTTCTGGTTTAAGTCAGACAAATGATTATGTGAATATTGATTCAATTCCAGCAAATGATGAAGTTTAAGTTCAAGTCTAAGAAATAATGATATAAGTTTTGGTTCAAGTTTGATAAATGATGATATGAGTTTTGATTCAAGTCTTACATAGAGAGGCTATTTATGAAGGTCATGGAGCCAGTTCGAGTCCAACTATTATGGTATGGAAAGATCCACAGTTATGGTTTTGAATTATGGACACGTAGTTATTATTGTTATTACTTTTTCTTTTATTGCATCCACTGAGCTTATGGGGGCCCACGTTTGGTTATTTAATTACTTGTTTATGTCTTTTAGTCTTATGAGGGCCCAGTTATGTTAGAAGTAGCTATATTATCCTTACTTTCATTATTTCAATTATTTACTTTCCATATTTGGAGTATTATTCAAGGATTTCCCTTTTACCTTGACTTAGCTTACTTATCTCGCATCTTATTATATTTATATAATGATTTTTCATAGCCGGTTGATGATTCCTACTGAGTACCCGTTGGTACTCATACTTCACTTCTGTACATTTTTAATGTAGATTTGAGTACTAGTTGTCATCATTGATACTTTGATAGTGCTGGCCCGAGTTCAAAGATAGGGTGAGCTCTCGAAGCTGGAGTTGACCTTTCTCCATTTTCTATTTTAGGATAGTCTTTTTATTTTGAGATTGTTGTATATTTGACTTTGACAATACTCATATTATTATGATTAGAGGCTCTTGTACCAACCTTAATAAATATTGGGATGAAATTACTCTTCTTTTATTTCTCTTCCCTTATGCTATTGTTCTTATGATTTATTATTTGTAATTCATTTACTTGCACATCTATGATATTTATGCCATTTCCCACCAATTATCCCATTACTTATATATTTTGGGATATGATTTGGCTTACCTACCGGTGGGGCAAAGTAGGTGTCATCATGACTCAGGAAATTAGGTCGTGACAAATTGGTATCAGAGCCTAGGTTTTCTAGTATTGTTGGTACAAAAGCAAGTGTATAATAGAGTCCTACAGATTGGAATAATGATATTTTTTCTTATCCTTGGGAGGATATAGGAAATTCTTAGGAGATCTTTACTTACTTCACTCATTGCATGCTAAGAGTCTGTTTTAGTTACTATGAGTCATTGGTTTCACTCTTTTGCAGAAGGCTAGGAAGAGAGATACGACTAAAAAAGATGAGGAACATGAGTCCGTGACTACGGATCCTACAAGAGGACATGGACAACCTAGAGGTTGGGGACATGCGTGAGATGCATCCCCATCTAGAGACCAGGATAGGGATCCTTCACTAGACCCTATCTTTATTGCCTCACCAGAGATTCAGCCACCCTAGATAGTGGTAGGATATAAGGCAACCCAGGCTCTATTAGGCTTTATTTCTTTATCATTGCTCAAAGATGCTCTAGTTTATCTTTTGGGTTTGGTTGGTGGTGCACCATCTGACGGTGCTTAGTCTATAAATTAGAGTAGTACCGAGGCAGGTGTGCAACTTATATCTATAATTCCTAGAGTTAAGATCCCTCCTGTACTTGTAGTTACATAATCGACAGTTTCCCATCCTGCAATGTTTATCAAAGAGCAGAAGTTGTTCAATAGATTCTTCAAATTGACTTCGCATAGGTTTTTTGGAGCATCGAGCGATGATGGATATGAGTTCTTGGTTGCTTGTGAGGATACGCTCCATAATTTAGGCCTACTAGAGATTCATGGGGTTGACTACTTTACTTTTCTATTAGATTTGGTAGCTTGGCATTGATAGAGTTTTTTATGATTCTAGAGCAGCTGGATCTCCCTCATTGACATATCAGTTTTCTAAGGTTTTGTTAGAGAAGTATATGCCTCACATCCTTAGAGATCATCTCAAAGATTAGTTTTTGAGATTAGACAAGGGCTCTATCACTATTTTGGAGTATGAGGCTCGATTTCATGAGTTGGTCAGGCATGCTATATCTATCTTGCCAACTGAGTATGAGAAGATTTGATATTTTGTTTAAGGATTGAGACATCCTCTTTACACGGCTACACAAATTTTTGTTACTATTGGTAGTTTCTTTATTAAGGTTCTTGATCATGCCTAGATAATGGAGAAAATGCATAGCTAGTTATAAGAGGGCAACGATAAGAGGATTTTTTACCAAGGTAGTTTCAGTGGGAGCTGGAGTGGCAATGATTTAAAAGTAGTATTTCTCAAGGTAGGTAAACCCCATGGTAGTCTTATCAACATTAGGTTCAGTTTAGTAGGCTCATGTCGCTCTTCAAATTACTAATGAAGGCAGCCCAGCTACGATGATCATCCTGGCCAAAGTAGTGCCAAGACTATTATCTTAGCCATGCCCGGCATATACTCGATTGTGTGGGAGGGATCTATTAGCCGTGAGACGACAGGGAAAATTTTTATGTTTGGGATAGGAGACTTATATCAAGGGGTAGCGAGTATTATCTTTCTTATATTCGTGTATGTCAATGTGGAGAGTCCTTTACTTGATTCCACTCCTATAGTCTGTGATTTTCTTGATGTTTTTATACCGATCTACTTGGTCTACCTTCTGAGCATGATAATGAGTTTATTATAGATCTTAAGTTGGGCACTGACCTATTTTTGTGGAACCTTACCATATGGCTGTTGTCAAGCTTAAGAAGTGAAATTCTCAACTTTAGGATCTTTTGGGTAAGGGTTTGTTAGTCTTAGTATGTCACCTTGGGGTAATCCTATCTTATTCACGAAGAAGAAGAATGGTTCCTAGCATATATGTATTGATTACATGTAGCTTAATAGGGTGACAGTGAAGAGTAGATATCCTATGCCTCGTATTGATGGCTTGTTTGACCTGCTTCAGGGAGCAACAACGTTCTCTAAAGTTGACTTGAGGTTTGGTTACCATCAAATGAGGATTATGGATGAGTGCATCCCAAAAATAGCCTTTAGGACTGGCTATGGCCATTATGAGTTCCTGGTGATGTCTTTCGGATTGACTAATGGCCCATAAATATTTATGGATTTGATGAACCGTGTGTTCACACCTTATATGGATTCCTTCGTGATTGTGTTCATCGATGATATTATTAAGTACTTGAGGAGTAGGGAAGAGCATGTGCAGTATTTGAGGATTGTACTCCAAACTTTGAGATATCATGGGATTTTTTCCAAGTTCTTAAAGTGTGAGTTCTGGATCTAGTCGATGACATGCATAGGACATATGGTGTCTAAGGATGGGATCGTGGTGGCCCCAGTGAATATAGAGGCTATTCGGGATTGTGCCAGGCCTACATTTTCGTTTGAGGTTCGTAGGTTTATTACTTTGGCTGGTTAGTACAGGCGGTTTGTTAAGTGTTTTGCTACTATTGCAGTGTGTTACTCCCAAGCGCACATGCAAGTGTATATGGACTACCAAAATAATATAGTGGCCTTAAGAATTCCAAGTATCGATCCCATAGGGAAGATTGTTAAGCAACTATCTAATTTCACTTCAACTATTAAGATTCAATCAGTGCAAATTTAACCACAAGAGTTTTAAAGTTATAACTAATAGTAGCCTAAAATAATGCGGTAAATTAAAATTTTTGGAAAATCAATGGAGAGAAACCCAGGGTCAAGGCACTACGAACAATGATACAGTGTCATATATCTTCATTGGTTAGGTTAGTTATCTTGGTTGTTGGTTAACGGGATTAATGATACGACTATGGCCTTTTGGATCTCTAATCAATTATCAAACTTAGCCCCCACAACTACATCATTGAGTGGGGGATGCGATAACTAAGTTAAATTCTTTCGTATTCATCTCTTACTTGAACCAAATAGGGATATTAAGTATATTTCCATCCTAAGTGAAAATCATAACATCATTCTATGAAGATTACAATCCTATTCTATTCATCCCACGTTCTACTCTACCATTCATCCTTTTGGGTTCACAATAGAGTTATAGCATGTATTATAAGGTAATTATGCCTTAAAATAGTGATAATCAGGATATAAAACAACCAACAATGATAAAAAAATACAACCAATTCAATTCATAACAATAATACTCATGTTCTTGGCCGTAGCCCCGTAAAAGGGTGTTTAGCCGATTATTGACATAATCATAATAAAAACGAATGAATACATTTTATAATTAGTTAAAAAACCAAAATATGAATTAAAACCCTAATTTAAGTGTGCCTCACTTCAAGTTCCAAGGTCATCTGAGGTGTGAAACATAACAACTAAGTGTCCTATTTATACTTGGACACAAGCTGGTGATTTTGACTTAGGGATGTGCCCTGCCCTTATCGCGGTGTCTAGGGTTTGTGTCACGTATTAATAGTGTTGAGATACTTGAAATTTTACTTAGGATTCAATGGCATTTCCCTAAATAGGTTCCTAAGGTTTGTGGCACACCAGTGACTCCAAAACATCCATTTTTTGTCAAGTCTCATCCCAAGTGTTTGTCCATCTTTTCCATTCCTTGTGTTGATGTTTATACTTGATTTAAAGCTTGTGTATCATCCATATATCATAATTATCAATTCATTAAGCATACTATTGCATCAAACACCACGAATTAGAGCTCAAAAGAGCTTACAATCCAAGACGATGAACTAGTAACTTAAGCTAAGAGTACTAGCTTTGTTCTTTTGATCTTTAACTTAGTGTTTTGTCTCTTGGATTATTTAAATTGAACCTTAAACACAATTAAAAAGTTATTACACGTATAATTACACAATCATACCATTAGTAACTCATTACACACTTTAGAATCCATCGAGATCAACTAGAACAACACAAAGCTCAAGCTAGTAACACTAGTTTTCTAGGCTAAACTCTAAGTGGCCAAATTGATTCCAACATTGTTTTAAACACACATTATACATTATAATCAAGTATTTTAACACTAATATGCTCAATTATATCAATATTTACCTATTAAGCACAAGAGAAGTCCTTTAAAGTAAGCTAAATAATCTCGAATAACAGCACCGAGGCACATAAATCCACCTCAAGTCATAGAGCCGATAACCAAATTAAACCAAAAGATGGTTCCTTTCAAGTGGTCCAAGTAGTTTTAGTCAAGCTTTCAAAAGCTCAAAGGTTTTCTCACTTAAGATCCTATATTGGCTTTTCTTATTGAGGGTGAGAGATTTACCATGTATTGTGATGCTTCTAGTATTCGTTTGGGTTGTGTTTTGATGCAGTAGGTCTGAGCTTATGCATTAAGGTAGATAAACATGCACAAGTTTAGATGCGCCACACATGATTTAGAGTTGGTAGTGGTAGTTTTTGCACTTACGATGGAGGCATTATCTATATGGCATGCAATATGAGATCAACATCGATCATCATAGTCTCAAACATCGTATGATTTAAAGAGAGATTAACTATAGGTAATGGAGATGGATGGAGTTGCTGAATTATAATGATATCTCTATTTTGTACTATTTAGGCAAGGCGAACGTGGTAGTGGATTTCTTGAACTAGAAGGCAGGAGTAAGTTTGGCTTCTATTTTAATTTTTTAGAGGACACTAGCACAAGACATCTAGTCCTTAGCCAGCTTGATGGTGCGACTCAATATTTATGATTCTAGGAGGATCCTTGCTCGTGTTAAGGTCAACTCTACCTTTTTTGAGTAGATTTATATTCGCCAGTTTAAGGATAGAAGGCTTTGTGTAATTCGTGATTAGGTGTTAAGTGGTGAGTCCAAGCGACCTACTTTAGATTTTTGAGGTATTCTAAGGTATAATGGTTTCATTTGTTTTTTGAGGGTTAGTGACCTAATTCAGTCAATATTGCTTAAGCTTTACATACTCTATCTACCCTGGGACAACTAATATTTTTAGGGATTTGAGGTAGCACTATTGGTGGGGTGTCATGAAGAGAGATATTCTAGATTTTGTAGCTTATTTCCTATATTATCAGTAGGTGAATGCCAAGCATTAAAGGCCTGGTGTCCTGATTCATAGATTTCCCATTCTTAAGTAGAAGTAGGAACTGATCACCATTGACTTCCTTAGTGGTTTACCTCGCACCTTTTGTGGTTCGGACAGTATTCAGGTCATTGTGGATCGATTGATCAAATCAACACACATTCTTTCTAATGAGCTATCCTTTAGTGCTGAGAGGTTAGCCTATATCTATGTTTTTGATATAGTTTGCCCGTATGGAGTGCCCATATCTATAATACATACTGACGCTCAATATTCACTTTTAGCTTCTACAGAGATTTTTAAGAGGATTTGGGTACTCAGGTAGATCTCAGCACTGCTTTTCACCTTCAAACTGATGGACAGTCAGAGTAGACTATTTAGGTTCTCAAGGATACGCTTCGAGCTATGTTACAAATTTTAGAGGTTAGAGGGATCAACACTTAGCATTGGCAAATTTTGCATAAAATTATAGCTACCATTCGATTATTGATATGTCACCATTTGAGGTTCTATATGGTAGATATTGTTGATCTCTGATTAGATGGTTCACGATCTTTGAGGTTAGGTCCCATGGTATTGACTTGCTAAGGAAGTCATTAGATTGAGCTAGGGTGATTAAGAATAGGCCGATGCGGTTCAGTGTAGGCAAAAGGCTTATGCAGATCGTAGACTTCGTGCCTTGAGGTTTGGAGTTTGAGATTGGGTATTTCTTTGGGTATCGCCCATAAAAGGTGTGATGAGGTTTGGAGTAAAGGCAAGCACAGTTCTAGATATATTGGACCTTTTGAGATCCTTTACATAGTTGAAGATATGGCTTATGAGTTATCCTTGCCCTCAGGTTTTGTTCCTGTTCATCCATTTTTCTGTGTCTCCATGTTGCCAATTTACATCCTCAGTGAGTCACATGTGCTTTGGTGGAACTCGGTTCAGTTGGATGGGATATTAACCTGCGTAGTGGAGCCGGAGTTCCTATTAGCATGGGATGTCAAGAGGTTATAATACAGGGAGATTCATACAGTTATGGCTCAGTAGAGATACCACCTAGTAGAGGAGGCCACATTGGAGATAAAGAACGATATACAGACCTGGTATCCCTTCTTGTTCGAGTTTTTAGGTACATCTTAACCCCTTACTTTTGCAGATGAAAGTTCTTTTAATAATGGATATTGTAATGACCATCTAGGTTATTTTCTACATTTCCACACAATGTTGCCATTTAGAGCTTTCCTATAGCTTTTCCAAGTCATTTGTGACTTGATGGAGCTGACAGTTTAGTTACGGGACAGTTCATTTAGTTTTTAGAGTTAATTCCCTATTTTGAAATCATTGCTGGTACTAACCCACTTTAGCAGTACTAACCCAAATTAGAGATGACTGCTTAAGCAGTCAAGTGACCACTTAAACATCACCTAGGAGGATATTAAATTCTTTTCTAGCCCGATTTTATTCCATTTTCTCACAAGTCTCAAGAGCCCAAAACCCTATAGTGTCTGGGGAAGTGGGAGGCTAATTATTGGGAGATCATGGTATGTTTATAATCTTAGACTAACCATTTTCTAATCAAAATCCTTGTAAGTTTTTTCTTAATTCTTGGTATAATTTCCCAAAATTAGTCATAAGTCCCTAGCTCTTGGTGAGTTAATTTTGATGTTTTTTGAGCTTAAAATTTACCCATTCTCAAAGATAAATGACCCTTGATATAGAGGGACGTGTTGATGATTTTAAAAGTGTGATTCCACAAACAGGCCCCATATGGGACTTTGACTTGATTATGGACCTGAAGCATAAAAATTCAATATGGGTAGCGTTGTTTTTCTATTAGTAGATTACTATTTTGGTAGCATGGCATCGCACAAAAACTTCTCGAAAGGGAAATTGCCATTTTAGCAAACTTATTCAGGCCTTCTTTGGAGTTCAGATAGGCTAGGAATATTCTTCTCTTAGATTGGGCAACATTATAGTATCAATATGGTATTATGCTAATTTTAGGTTGAGAGTTTGAACTTGGAGATACTTTAGAGTGATTTGGATTATTTTAGCTGATTGAGGTACCGTAATTAGGCATAATTAATTTGACTACTTGCTCCTTAGGTTGTATTACTAACTTAGGTATTAATGAGGCTTATTTATCATCTTGTAGTGAGATTTGACACCTTAGTCTAGTTTGGGGTAGAAGTTGCCTTAGAACTGATTTTTGAGGTTAGATGTGGGCCTTTTCGGCCCACCATAGGCCAAGATTGCTATTAGCTCATTGTATATTTAATAGGACTTTACGTGTTATTTCAATTATATTATTGAGATATGATGGTTTATTCTAGAACTGTGTTAGATAATGTTATGAGTTCCGATTCAAGTCCAGCAAATGATCTTGTGAGTTTAAATTTCATGTTTAGGAAATGATGCTGTAAGTTTTGTTTTGTTGGAACTTGGGAGGTTGTACCTCACTGTGAGGTACTAGGTCCCTTAGAGTTAGAATCAGGCAATCAAATAGTTAAGCACTGGAAAACTAAAACTTTGTTGAAAACTAAAGAGTATAGTGATTTAACGTGGAAATCTCCTTGCTCAAGGGAGGAAAAGCCATGGCTTTCCCTCAATAGCACTCAATACTGCACTATAATCAAACTCTGAATTACATATACCAATAAACCTAACTCTAGGCTCCACCAGTTTACAATAACACTATTACAAACCTAACTTGGCAACTCTGCCAAGAACAGACCTCAATATTGATTAACTCTAACTAATATTGAACTTAGATAACTCTACCAAAGCACTCTCAAGAACGAAAAGAAAGCATTACTCTCATAACATGTGTAATTCATTTACAGACCATGACTCTACTCAAATTTGAGTTTTCACCTCTCTTTCACTTCTATATTCTAATCTTGTAAAATCTCACTAATTGAGAAGAATTCTTTTCATTTGATAGTGGAATAATGATTAGGGTGGAAATTTCATTAGGCTAGGTGTCTTGATGGGTACAAGCTCACCTGTGCAGTTTGTTACACTAGAAGACAAAATTGCTCAGGACAGTGACAACTGCACTGGATTAATGAATACCCAAGGACTTGGTCCCTTGTTGTCAGCTGATCATTATCAAAAGAAGATATAACAATTTTCCCCTATTTGATGATGACAAACCAACCATAGATTTTGAGCATCAATGCTATTTACCTTATTCAGTCGAAGTTATTATCACTACTGTTAGTGAATGTTCCTTCTAACATTTTGCACCTTGCTTTCCCCAGTCAATATCACATTCAACTTAGGGACCAGGTCCTTCATTGTTAATTGACATGAAAATTTCAACTCATTCACTCCATTTCAATGTTCCCCCTATCAATATGCTTACATTTACCAATGTGCATTTGAGCATTCTTTCCCCTGTCAATCTGTCTTTATGAGCCCATCATTACTTCTCCATCATTGCATTTAACACATATCACCTATTTGCATTTAACACAATGTACCTTATTGGTACCTTGTCCCTAACACATCATGTTATGCAACCACACACCCTATCCCTACCATATGAATTTAGTATTCCCTCTTTTAGCATCATTGAAAAGTGATAACACTAAACCAAGAGTAAAAATAAGCAGAAAATAGCTAACTCATGGTCATTAGTGCAACACTAACATGAGGAATAACTTTAAAGTAAATAAGAAACAAATAAAACACACAATCAAAGGATTCATTGATTGTTAAGAGATATCAGTACTATTACATCACACTAAAAGAAATATAAAATTCTGATTCATTAAAAGCCACACTAGAAATAAGGACTAAAACTGACAAACATAGATAATAAAGTGATATAGGGATGATAGGAACTTGGTAAGAGGGGGTTTTGGGGAGAAGGATTTCATCACCAACTCTATTCTAGAACTCTTTGCAGCATGAGCATTTAGCAATAGTTTAGTCAGGTCATTAAATTTGGTATTCAAACCATGAACCTCCTGAGTGAGTTCTGTAACCTTGATCTGGAGCTTAGCATTTTCAGCTGTAAGTTCTTCTGTGGTACCATGTACCTCTAAGGATATCTTTTTATTCTACATCTTTAATACACTATATCAGCTTCCTTTGCAACCAACTTAATCCCCATCTCATCAATTTCCTTTCTTAAATTCTCCTGAGTGATCAATAGCTCTGACACTTGGGACACAGTTCCCATCTTTCCTTTAATGCATTCATTTTCCATCAATGTTGTCAAACTAAGCTTTTATTTGATTGTTCCTGGAGTCCCTTTACTCCCAACTACTCAAAAATGATCAAATACTTTGTTCAAGAAGTACCCATACGGTATCTCATGTCTTCCTCCCTTCTCAAAAACCACTTTATTTATGTGCTCTATCATAAGAGCAGGCAAAGTTATCAGGTCAAACTTAATCGGACTCTATCATAAATAGATCAACAACAGATGCAATCGTCCTTTTCTCTGACCTAGGCAACAAGACCTTATTTACAAATTCATACACTAATTGGAACTCACTTGTGATAAATTTATTTCTCACACCAGCTATTGATGTTCCTCATACCTTAGAAGCATTCATCATGAACTCAATTGAGGCTTGTTACTTTACTACAGTCCTCACCACAATAACAGGCACATCTAGGATTTTCCCAAGTAATTCTTCATCCAGTTTGATTTGTTTTCCTTACACATTTTCAGTCAAGTTTAACCCATCATCTGAGAACTCCATTGTATAATAAATTCTCTCACTTTCTCTTTAAAAAAACATGGGAGTTAGTTCCTCTAAGAGGTGTAACCATCCCTGGTGTGCTTGACATATTACACCAATTTAACCATGCCTATTTTCTCATAAATCCTCGGATCAAACACTCTCCCAGATAATAATTTCTGTGTTTTCAAACTCTTATTTCTTTTCTCTCTAGACCTAACCTTCTTTTCTTTCTCCTTTCTTCTTCTTTTGAAATCACTGGTAGGTTTCTCATTTTCAACAACTTTTCTCTTTTTGGGACCAGGTCCTTCAAAGACTTTCTTCTATTTCATAGCAATATGTTTCTGCCTCAATCCAATAGAGCTACTAGAATTTGAATGAGAGAACCTGGTCCTTCCTGAGACATAAATTTCTTGTCTTTTTTTCTCAGTTGCGTCTGCAACATCAGGATATATGTTCTCATTTTCTCTCACTTCTACAACTTTAATATTTTCATCATACACCACAACAACTTTCTTGTGACTTCTTTTCTTAGTATTAGAAAACTTGCTAGATTTCATAGCATCAACTAAAAGCTTCTTTCAAATCCCCTAGTAGAATAGGATTTATCAACTTTTAAACCAGAATTGATCACTCTCTCCTTGCCTTTACTGCATCTTTGTTTTTTCATATGCTACCTCAACGGTGGTTCATCCTCATCCTCCTCATTTATAGGTAGCATAATCTCTCCATCCTTAGTCATATCATTTTTCTTTCCAATTGTTTGATTTTTATTACTAATTGATCTTTTCTAAGGATCATATGCAAGCAGAAGTAAATTATCAGCTACCCAGTCTACACTGCTGGAAAGATCAGACCTTTTTATAGGTATTTCTTCATCACACAATTGAGCAAAAATAGGTTTTGATCTAGAGGGAGTAGGGGAACCAGGTACTTAAGGGGTTTTGGGGAGTTTAGTATTTTCTATTCCTTAGAAGAAATAGGGATTTGAGGGTATTCAGGTAATTTGAATTCTTCTGGGGAAAAAGAAATTTCAGATTTAGAATTTTATTGTTCAGTTGGTGAACCAGACCCTTGATTTGGCTCCTCTATCAAGGTTAATTCAATAGAAATTTTGACAGTTGAGGATGTTTCAACATGGACAAACTCAGTTAGAGGTTATAGATTTTCTAGAGAGGACTTAGAAGGAAGAGTTGACAAATGTTCTTCTTGAGGACTTAAAGAGAAGCCTTCTAAGGTTTGGGGTGTTAAGGGATTATAAGGCTTAATTTGGGATTGTTCTAATTGCTTTTTTGGAGCTTTATTGACTTTAGGATCTTTTTTAGGAGTTGAGAAGGAGGGAATGTTTGCCATTTCAAGATTTTGTAAGTTAAAGAGTAAAGGAACAATTTAATTCAAAGATGAAGGACAATTTGGAAAAGATGAATATAGTAAATTTTTGGAAGAGAATAGAAGAAGATAAATTTGGGTTGGTGATTTAAGTGAGGTAACCATTGTCATTAAAAGAGTGCCTTTTTGAAATGACATGTCTAACTTTAATTGGACGACTCTTTACCTTACTTATCAAATGAGGGCTTTTCCTCAGATAAAACAAGACACATGGCTTTTTAGATAGAATTTCATGATTATTAAAGAACATTGTTTTGGTACTAACCTTGAGAGATAGGACCAGGTCCCTCTTCTTTTTGAGAGAATCCTTAATTTTGAGCAAGTCACATCTATCCTCTTCCAAAGTTGTTCCCATGGGTGTATACCTGCAAGGGTATGGTACTGAGTTAGACCAAAATATCCCTACTTTACCAAGGATAGCTTTATCCTAATCATAGCCAATTTTAAGGAGAAAAACTTATTCATTTAGTAGTTCAGGTTAATTTGATCAATCACATCCTTAACTTATTTGTTTCAATACACCACTGTATTCTAGAGACAGATTTGAAAATAGGTCTAGGGACCAAGTCCCAGACTTAGCATCCTTTAACTTTCCTAGGTTCTTTTTGTATTTCCTTGAAATATCCAGCACCTTTTAGAATCGTTTTCACCTTTTTGAGCTTACTTTTGGGACAAAAATACTGAGAAAACCATGATATTTCTAACTTAATCTCTTATTTAGACTCCAGTCTGCAAAAGATGAAGTCATAATGTCAAGAGGGTGAGAACATCTATCTCTCCAGTTAGACCTTCTGAGATGAGTATTACAGGGACCAGGTACCTAAAGAAATTGACTAGATTCTTCTCAATATTCTTTCAGATGGAGCAGGGGTTTATAATAGAGTTCTTGATCACTATCACTTTCATCTATATCATTAAGTCCTTTGACCATTATCTTGAGAAGCATTATCTCTTTATTTTCTCGTCCACTTTAGACTAGGTGTCTGGAAATTTTAACTTTAGTATCCCAAGGACTAGGTCCTTTGAAATTAATTATTTTATCAATGAGGAACTTATATTTCCCAGCATATTTTTGATCTTCAGGACTTGATAATAACCCTTCCAGACTTCAATCTTGATAGAGTACCTCATCAAATGAGAATTTAACATGATTGCCTTTTCAAAATAAGACACTTCCACCTTTAAGAGTCTTGTGAGAGATAATACAATTATACCCTCCAGTTATATGCTTTGAATATTTACTATCAATGAACCAGTTCTGACTACAATCCCTTTCACCCACCTACAAGAAAAGTTATTTGTTAGATTTGGGAACCCATTTGAGTTTGAGTTCCTAGTAGGAAGATATGGTTGTGATAAAATATTTATTTGTCCATCTAGATAATGAGAGATTCTTCATATTATTCAAAGGAATGGAACTCTTAGAATAGGTATACCCTTGTTGGATATATCTAACACTTCTAATTCTAGCTCTAATCCAACATTGACAATTTTACTTTATTTGACCATCTCTCCTACAATGAGTGCATAGAGGTTTGTGGACTTTGTATCTGACATCTTGAACAACCTTACCTTTATGCCCAAGTGATTGATCTTTATATTGATACATAAGGCCCTTACCATGAGTGACACCTTGACTAGTTAAATTGGAAAGGATCTGAGAAGATGTGGTCTATTGTAGAGATTTACTAAGTTTTTCTCTCAGACAGACTAGGTCCCTTTCTAACTCCCCATTCTTTTGGAATGCAGTCATGAGATGCTTTTGAGAATCCTCTAATTTTTCTTCAAGCTTAATATAAAACTTTAATGCTTCTTTCTTACCTTTGCCATTAGAATCATTCACTTTCTCCAGTTGACTCACCAAACTCAGATTTTCAGATTTTAACTTAGTAACCTATTCCTCAGTTTTAGATATTTAGAGAGTTAAAGTAATTAATTCAAGCTCCCAATATTCTAATTTATCTTCTGGAGAATTTTTGTTCTCTTTATCATCAGTGCTATATCCTTTCTCCAGTTGACTCACTAGACTTTGATTTTCAAAATTCAACTTATTAACGTATTCCTCAGTTTCAAATATCTGGATAGTTAAAGCAATTAGTTCAAGCTTCTAATTCTCTACCTTTTATTATAGAGTATTTCTCTTAGCAGTTAGTTCAAACATAGAATCAGTCAACACATTAGCAAGTTTTTTATTTTTCTAGCAGAGTAGCTTTCTAAGTTTTCTTAAATGTTTGAAAGAGTTACCTCACTTTCTTCTTCATCATCAGTGTTTCCCATGAGAGAAAACAAGGAATCAAATGTCACTTTCTCATCCTCTAATACCAGCATGGAAACATCTTTATGCTTCCAATCTTCTTCAAAGTCACTGGAAGAATCCCCCAGACAGCTAAGGCCTTTTTCACCGCAAAATTGGCTGCAACCTTTCTTTTTGACTTTACAGGGACTTGGTCCCTGTTCATTCCTTTGTCACCCCCAATCTTGAGGTATTCTTGGTAATTCATTTATGTTTTGGACAGTCCTTGATGAAATGCTTAGGACTTCCATATTTGTGACAAACTTCAACAGAGCCTCCCTTCTTGCTGCTGCTTTCTCTTCTTTGAAACTTAATAATTTTCTTCATTGCTTTAAAAATTGCTCTAATATTTTTTTTTCTAAATAGGAAACATCAGTGTCTTCTTCACTTGTATATGACATAGAAGCTTTCTATGCTAGAGATTTTTCTTCTTTTACTTCCCTCTTCTTTTGCCATTATTGCTTCTTAAGTTCATGTATCTTCAAATTACCAATAAGCTCATCCATAGGGAGAGTATTTAGGTTCCTTGGCTCAGTGATAGTATCCACTTTTCTTTCCTAGGACTTAGGAAGAACCCCTAAAAATTTTGTCACCTGTTTGTACAAAGTAATCACTTCTCCTAAACAACGCAACTCGTTTGTGATTGAAGTGAACCTTGTGTGCATCTCTTGGATAGTTTCTCCTTCTTTCATAGTGAAGATTTCATACTGAGTAGTCAGCATATCAACTTTTGAATCTTTCACATCAGTGGTTCCTTAATGAGAAGTTTTCAAGAAATCCTAGATTCTTTAGCATTTTTATATGCAGAAATCTTGTTGTATTCATCAGGCCCTATGCCACAAACTAGCAGTTTCTTGGACTTTTAACTCTTCTCAATTTTCCTTCTATCTTCATTATCATACTCTCTTCTGCTTTTTAACTACCATAGTTATATCTCCTTTTTTGACCTCTGTAACTGGCACATAAGGACCATCAAGTATTACATCCATCAACTCACTGTCCTCAGCCATAATGAAGTCAAACATCCTTATCTTCCACCACCCATAGAACTGTCCATTAAATCTAGGTGGTTTAGTGGTAGATTGCCCTTCTTCCAGATTAGATGGAGCATCCATAATAACCAAATCACTCTAGGTATTACCCTTTTAGAGAGTTCCTGCTCTGATACCAATTGTTGGAACTTGGGTGATCGCACCACACTGTGAGGGACCAGGTCCGTTAGAGTCAGACTCAGGCAATCAAATAATAAATCATTGAAAAACTAAAACTTTGATGAAAAATAAAGAACATATTGATTTAACATAGAAACCTCCTTGCTCAAGGAAGGAAAAACTATGGCTTGCCCTCACAAGCACTCAACAGTGCACTATAATCAAACTCTTGATTACAGACATCAATGAACCAAACTCTACGCTGCACCAGTTTGCAATAACTCTATTACAAACCTAACTTGACAACTCCGCCA
Source organism: Capsicum annuum (assembly GCF_002878395.1). Taxonomy (NCBI): domain Eukaryota; kingdom Viridiplantae; phylum Streptophyta; class Magnoliopsida; order Solanales; family Solanaceae; genus Capsicum; species Capsicum annuum. The sequence goes on from NC_061113.1 coordinate 170,202,962, forward strand.
AGAACACACCTCAATATCGATTAACTCTAACCAATATTGAACTTAGGTAACTCTACCAAAGCACTCTCAAGAAAGAAAAGAAAGCATTACTCTCATAACATGAGTAATCCAGTTACAGAATATGACTCTACTCAAGAACACTTAGGGCTCATTTGTTTGAACTTAATGGAGGTCTGAATCTGAATGGTTCAGATTTCAGACCATTAAGTGCATTTTTTTATTAAGATTTTAGCTCTTAATAGGTATGAATAGGTCTTAATCATTAAGATATAGAATCAAGTCTTAATAGGTATGAAGAGGTATTCTGGTGCTGAATAATATTCACCGCCACTTTATTCATAATCATCAGTCACCACCTCTACCACCGCTATTACTATTAACAACCACCAACCACCTGTACCATCACAATCACAACTGACAACAAATATATCACTACCAACCACTATTGTCAACCACTACCATAACTAATATCTCTATTATTTTAATTATATTTAACGCCAACATTGTCTTCAATAGCACCACCATCATCAACCACTATCGGTCAATCCCTACTATTGACCTCATCTATCATAACTAGCACCACCACTAACTACCACTAATACATTACCACCTCCACACATTCTTCGGCGGTCACCACTATTATTATTACTAGTAACACCATCTCTACCATCATTTCAATCACTATCATTGCTAAAATTTATCTCAACTAGCAACCATCTCTACCACCGCGACTAACAATATCTCTAACTAGCACCAACACATTGTCAACCATCATTCATTTATTTTTCAGCCATTGCAATCAATACTCTTACTTCTAACATCAAGCAATGTCACATCATAACCAACACCATCACTATCAACTGCCACCATCATAACAATCATTATAATACCAACCATCACAACTATCATCACTAACATTACTAATCACTAACATCAATCATTGTCACCGCAACCACCATTATAAACTATCTCCACTATCACTAACAAATATAAATTTTTTTTTTCAATCAAATAATAATTTTGTTGTATTAAATTACATAATTTTTTGATATATAATTAGTTTTTAATTTGAATTGTATTTTTTATTTTATTAAATGTACAAATAATTTTTTTGGTATATTCAGATGTTAAAAAATAAATAATCTTAATCATTCAGTTTTCAGATCTAGAGACAACATCTTAATCATTCAGACGTGCATTCAGATTCAGACGTCTGAATCTTAAAAAAAACAAATACAACCTTACTCTTTTAGTACATAAAGAAAACAAAAACTTGAGTAATTTTGGAAAGTTCAGTTTTTGCCTCTCTCTCACTTCTATATTTTGATCTTGCAAAAGCTCACTAATTGAGGAGCATTCTTTTTATTTTATAGTCGAATAATAATTAAAGTAGAAATCTAATCAGGACAGGTGTCCTGATGGGTACAACCTCACCTGCGTAGTTTGTTACACTAAAAGACAAAACTACTCAGGACAGTGACAATTGTACTAGATTCATGAAGACCCAGGGACCTGGTCCCTTGTTGTCATCTGCTCACCTTTAAAACACATATAGAGATTTAAAGATCCAGGGACCTAGTCCCTTGTTGTTAGCTGATCATCATCAAAATATAATACAAAACGATTCAAGTTTGTCAAATGATGAAATAAGTTCTGGTTTAGGTCTGGTATTGAGAGGCTATTTAGGACAGTTAAGGAACTAGTTTTCATGACTAGATTCAAGGACTAGCCATGATGGGTATCTCAAGCCAGCCCTGAGCCAAACAAAACCCCTTAGCTTAACATCCAAAACATAATAAAAGAATAAAGAAAAATCCAACCAAATAGTTATAAGAAGGATAGATAATCAAATGTAAACATTATGAATAAAAACAACATCTAACCCACACTTGTCCACAAAAGCCTGTAAAACCAAAAATGCTAAATAGGTCGGGACATGCCCCCGATCTTGACCAAAAAAAATCCAACATGAAATATTCAAAAATAAAAAAAATAGATTAAATGATCAGGCCTTCTGACGGAGGCTCACCAATTCAAAGAACTCAATAGATGTACCGAAACACCTAATGTTGCATAGAGGTAACACAAAATCCCTCAGACCCTACATCATGAAATGATGCAGTGTATTGGGATAATCATGGGATAAACACTGGCATGTCTCTGAGAAAGTGATAAAATAATGCCAATACCATAAAAAATTCAAATCCGTTTGTACAATAATTGTATATACATATATAGGATGTTGGGATATGGAAAAGGGTCATGAACAAGAGACTTTAAACCATTAACCTAAACTATGTAGCTTGCTCCATCCTAAGGGCACCCACGGGCTATATGGGTTTAGCTTTCCCTACTGAAAGGGCCCTAGTGAGTGTTAGCCACACGAACTGAGGAATTCAAAGAAAAGGATAAGGACACAACCATCAAAAAATATAATATGTGAACTAAGCACACGTTCATATAGACCTTCATGCTGGAAATGTGGCTTCCGGTGTTATTCTCCCCGAGACTATACCTTCACGATGAGCAACACAATTTTCTTTAAGCATAAATTAAAATAGTTTGCACATAAAACCCACCTATTAACCCAAGAGTCTTATCATTTATCACTTGGTATCATCATACCAATTATGCTTGTAAGCTCATAGAATCATCACAAACCAATCCACGTAAATATTGGACTCCCAAGTTCCATTTAAAAATCTAAGTCATGGCCACGAAGGGCCTTTCAAATTCGTTTTAGCCAATTATCCAATAATGTAATGAAATAGGTTTATAAGTAAGTTGAATTTTACAAATATCCATGTTCAAAAACCAAATTTACTAATGGGTTGGGGTTAATGCCATTACTAAGAAAAAAGTCATCAACTCAGGAAACCCATGTTCCCCATTCTAATTCACATAATAATACACCCATTCAGCCGTACAACCACAAATTAAAGCATAAATCATTAATTTAAAACATAGGAAAAGTAATTTAAGTGATACCAATCAAAACCCCTCAACCCAATTTCAAACTCTTCAATTCAAACCACATAGACAATGAGTAAATAAATGCCACAATGAAAAATTAAAGTTAGGAATGAGATACATGCCTGTAATACACAAGAAATTGAGGTAAATTCGAAGTTCAGAGCTTAGATGGTGAATCCTCTATAAAACCCTTGAGCTTTCTAGGGTTTTGAGTTTAAGAGAGAATAAATGGTGTTTTGATCTTTAGAAACTAGAAGAAAAGGGTTATTTTAAGTTTATAAGTTGTACAAGGGGTGAAAAGACCAAAAGCCCCTCACCCCAAGTGAAAAAAAATAAAAACTTGATAAAATTAAAATAAGAGCATGGACATTGCTATCGTAGAGGGTAGCCTCCGTGCCACACCCTTATCGCATAGGATAACCTCCATGCCACACCAATATTGTGGAGGATCACTGCCTTAAAGTTCTATAAACCCCCCGAACCCATTTTAAAAATTCCAAAACTTTCCCAAAACACCCTTTTAACATTCCTAAACATAATTCAAGTAAAAAATTGACATTACAAATGTGGAAGGGTCAAAAATCAAATCATCAAAGTTTTACAAAGTCTTACATTATCTCCCTAGGATAATTTATCCCTGAATGAGTAGTTAGGCTATTTTAGCATGATAATAGTAAGAATACATCAGAACCAAATGAAAAATTTGAAAGTGAATGAAACTCATACCTCAAGCACTTTCGTCCAACATGGAGAACAAGAACGGGTACTTGGTTCTCATATCATCCTCAACTTCCAATGTAGCCTCTTCCACCTTTTGATTTCTCCAAAGAACTTACATTAAAGCTACATCTTTTGTGCACAATCTACGAATTTGTGATAAGTCAATAATTTGATAATTTTCTAGAACCTTTTAAGCCTAAATTACCATGCTTTTCCATTGACTTTATGTTAATCTCTTGCTTGATGCTCTTTTGTGTAGGAAAAGTTGAAAAGGGAAAATGAGCAAGTCATTCAAGTAAAAAAAAAGGTTAAATGTGAAAGAAAAGAGCCAAATGATATAAATCAAGCCTAAGAATCGACCGTCAGTTACCGTGGTCGTGGCTTGAGGGTCACGATCATGACCAATCAATAAGTCAATTGGAGGGCGATTGCAAGATGACAACCACGATCGTGGGAGTCTCGAATGTGGTCAAGAAGTGGCGATCATGGTAGGGCAAAAAAGTTTCAAGGGAATTTTTGTAATATTTGGAAAATATGAAATTGGGGAAAAAATAGGGATTTATAACTCATTTTTCATCCAACTTTTACGGAGCTTATCTTTTATTTTTATCCATAATCTTTATTCTAGCTACTATGGTTTTATCACTTGGATCTTGGAGCAAAATTTGTACTAATCTTGAGATAAGAAGACATTAGAGTGACTCCTAAGTGAAGAATTGGCAAATTCCTTTGAAGATTCATTGGAATTTAAAGTGTGGTTTGTATTCTCTTTATTTTCATGAATCAAATGAATAGAGATTTTGGTATATTTTGGTTTATTATATTTATGAGTTGCTTGTTCTTCCTCTCTGATTTACATTTGAGTAGGTTGCAAGTGTGTGTGGGTTGTCATTGTTAGCTTTAATTCTTAGTTAACATTGTTGGATTTCATAAATGTTTGATTATAAAATAGAATTTATTGGTGAAAGCCTCTATTTCCCTAAACCCCATATCATCCTTGAAAGATGGATATGGGTAGTATAGACTCTCCATTATCCTTGAAAGAGGGATGTAGGGGACATGGGCATTTTTGAGCAATAAGATAGATAATAGTTATTCCTTTTTTATCATCTTAGAATTAAGGATAAATTATAAAATTGCTATATCTTGGGCATCATCCTAGAAATAGAGATTCCAAAATTGAGGCTCTATGATAATTAGTTGACCACATCCACGAGGTATTCAAAAAAATCCATAGGTGATAGTTTGGTACTTTGTTGAAAGGCTAGTATCAAAATCCCTAATCGAACCTGCCCACGTATGCTTTAACAAAGATTTGAAGTTGATTTTAATCTACCCACACACTAGTTGCCTCTAGTAAAGCATAGCCCCAAGATCCATTCATAATTGATTATACTCTAATTATTCTTAGCCTCGAGTTATTTTTCTAGTAGTCCAAAATTGTGATATTTTCAAAAAATATTTAAACCCACCAAATATCTTTACCCTAGGTTTTGAATTTAGCAAGAAGCTTTTATTTTGTACTTACTTGATCATTATTCACATTGTTCCTCATGGATTCAACCATGAATCTTGTTAGGTTTATGTTGACAACGATTTCTTTGCACTTAATTTGACATGTAAGTTGAGCGTTATAAAAAATGGCGCCGTTGTCGGGGAATAATTTGGCATAATTTTTAGCTTTCTTGCTTTGATTCAAACTTGTAAATATTTGTTTGTGGTTTTCTTTTGTTTCTTGTGTTAGGTAGATTTTTGTTTTTATTTACGTATCACTATGGCATCTTGGAGTAAATGTGAGTTTGGTGGTTGAAAATCTTATCTTGTTGATCAATGTCAATATTGTAATGGATCTCACTTTTAGCAAGATTGTAGATATGCTCCTCAGAAAGAGATATGTGCACTATCTCAACCCTATTAGGAGTATGATTGCTCTTTGAGTTGTGGTTAGGATGGACATTAGAGTGATTGACCAATGCCCCCTCCCCTTGTCATGCCAACAAAAATGCTAGTTCTTCTTATGAGTTTGGAAGGTCTCATGAAGTGATGAAGGAAGAACAACGTGCCAGATACAATAGTGTTGAAATAATATTTCTAACTCTATTGGATCGGGCAACTACATTGGAGAAGGCCATGCATGACTTGTATCAATACATGGCGGCATTTGGAAATGAGAGTAAATAAGAAGAAGTGGGTGAGTAGTTTGATCTTTCAAGATCCATAAATACACCTAATCTTTAAAAAATGGTTGATAAGGAAAAGATATCAAGCTATGCAGTTGATAGTGTGCTTAATGTTAAAGAATCCTTGGTGATTTGCCAAGAAATCAAACCAAAATTAATGGAGTATGCCAAAATTAACGAAATAGTACTAGATTCAAAAGAAAAATCCAATCCAATCCTCTATGAAGACTCTAGTTCATTTTGGGGTGAGAATGTCAAAAAAATGCAACTCCAAAATTGGGAAGATGACCTCACTCCAATCACTTTTCGATAATATTCTTGGTAGATGTGATGAAAGTCGACCTTCCCAAGCAAATGATGAATTTTATAGATGAGGAGAAAAATTTTTACATTTTGGAGATTTTTATTCCAAAAGGGCAAAATGAATCCCCTCACTTGAAGTCCAATAAATTCAAAATCCAATGTTTGACAAGTAATTTTTTAATGGTCTCACCAATACCCAACAAAAATATTCGGAAGTTTGAAGTGAAGTTAGGTAAAAGGTTCAAGTCTTCAAAGTGGTGAGATACAATATATATCGTTATGCCCTCACCATTGGCCAAAGTTCCTCAAAGATGTGTTGATCTAAAGTTGGGACGCCGATTTAAATCTTCAAAATGGAGACATAAAAAATAGTCAAAATATGTCGTGCCGCGACATTAACTAAGATACTTCTTGGAAGGAATCTACGCAACATTTTCTAAATTTTTTGATTCAATTTTTGGCTTATTTTTAGGTGTTTGTAGGTGATAGCATAAGTTGGAGTGGGTACCACAAGAATGACCCCCCAGATAAGTATATTGGACTTTTTTCATCTTTTTCCTTTCATTAACAAGCTCACAAGCTATGCTCCTTAGTTAAATTTTCTTTGAAGTATGAATAGTGATCACATTAAATGATTTCTTTTGGGTTTAAATTTATTTTATTTGAGCTTAATTTGGTTATGTGTGGTTGTTGGGATAAAATTTTATGAATGTGTGCCTTGTTTCAAATGCTCAATTGCAAAATTCTTGCTTTCATACTCTAGTGCACACCATGTGTTTGACCAAATACCCACTTGAGCTTTGTTTGTGTAATTGAATGGTGGGTGATTTAATTGGGTTAGTATGATAACAAATGGTTTGTTTGGTGATAATTGGTGCATTGATCTTGTTTACATGTGTTGTTATTCTATTTTTCAAGCTCCTACCTTTCATACAGACCATGTGTTTATTAAAATGTCTATAAGAGAGGAACGCCTTATGTGCTTGTAAAGGTTAATGTGAAATTTCTTGGGACGTTATATAATTATTTTTGGATCATAGTTTTGAGTCTCATTGGTCTTAAATATTGTATAATCGGCGGTTTTTAGTTGAAATTATTGATGATGTTGCACCCATGGTTTAATCGATTAATGTTCTTATCATAGCATCCCCGGGTGAAGTCTAAGTAACCTGAGACACATGAATGCTTGCCTTGCCCTATGATAGATTGGGTGACGCCATTCTTATGGGTATAGGGTCATTTATATTTCTATTGGTGCAATGAGTGCTTATGATCTAAATGGGCAATAGCCGATATGTGAAGTTGTGAGGAAAGAATCCCATGAAGTGTAATGATAATGTTGCCTTGCATTCACCCAAGTTTTTCTTTAATGGTTTAGGAAGAGTTAAAAGTTCCAAAAATTCTTTCAAAATGTCAGTGGCAAGAAATAAAATGATTTTGAGAAAAAACCAAAAATATAGTTTTCTATTTGAAAAAGATCAAGTATGTTCTTGAGATTTCTTTTGAGTGAGATCATTAAATTCAATTTTTGGCTATCTCCTTAAAAGGATGAGTCCTTGACTAGGAGTAACTTATTAAGCTCAGATTGCTCAAATTGGTTAGGAGATTAACTTTTTCCCCTATGAGTATGATGCCATGTGTGGTGAGATTTTTGAATAATTCTTATACATTTGTGTAGTCTAGGACTTGCTCTAAGTGTGTTCAAAGCAAAATCCTAGACAAGCTTGGTTTGGAGGATGAACGGAGGCCATTTTTGATCCGTCATATAGCCAAATTCCAACCTTGATATTTTTTCCAATTTAACCTCTTTGAGCATTTTGACGCATCTCTTTTTTTGTAATGATAATCTTGCTAACATACCTAAGCCCTTTTTAAATCTCTCTTTTGGAACTTAAACTCCTTTTATGCATTGTATGATTTAAAGAAAGGAAATATAGGCAAAAGTCTAAGTTTGGGGGGTTTGTGTAGTTGGGAGAATAATGTAAGGGTGGTTCACACTCCAAGTTTGGGGGGATGACTATAATATGATAAGATGAGCCAAGAAAGGTTTATATAAGGTGGTCAATTCATGTGCTTAAGAGATAAGAGACATACTTGATGGTAAAGTTGTATAGCCTAACCCATAGAACTTAAAGATAAATGAGACAAATGGGGGTTTAAGAAGAGCTTAAAGTTAGGTCTCTTGAAAAAGAAGAAGAAAGAAAATGATGGATTTGAATTGTTTGGAAAATGCTAATATAAAAGTTTAGGGAAACATGGGAAATGATTTGAATGAGAATAAGGTGGGTAGTTTGAAAATTTTAGGGTAGAAGGGGTTAAGCAGTTTCATTGAAGGAGGTATTTTAGTCACTTGATCCACATATATTCCTTCCCGCACCTTAAAACGTCATCTTGACCGGCAAGACCTTGGTATTTCCAAACTAGGTAAGCCTACATTAGTGGAAAAAAACACAAAGGGAAATGTCTTGAATTCTTTGCGAGAGTGAGTGTGAATTAGTTCATTATTTGAGCTCCTTTAGAAATTTCAATGTCTTATGTGTATGGAGCTAACTCTTGCTTATCAGCGGTATCGATACTTCAAGGAAGAGGGTGAAGTCTTACTCTCGGTTTGGGTAAATGGGTGAAGTAAGTCACATTGTGAAGATTGAGACAATTTTGAAGATTTTGTGTACAGTCTTAAGATGCTGTGCTGATTTGGAAGGTTCATTTGATACAAACTTGCATCCTTGATTCATAATATGTGCTTATTAGAAAATTTTGGTTTACTTGTTGCCCTGACATGTTTGGCAAGTCATTGTAGATCTTTGTTAGCTTATTCCTTTACTAAAGCCTTCTTTTAGATGGATTTGAGTTAAATACCTCTCTCATTTGACGACAAGCAATAATTTAAGTATGGGGGAGTTGATAAGTCATCAATTTGATAATTTTCTAGCACCTTTTAAACCTAAATTTCCATACTTTTCCATTGATTTTATGTTAGTCTCTTGCTTAATGATAATTTTAATAGGAAGAGTTGAAAAGGGAAGATGGGCAAGTCATTCATGTCAAAAAGCGGTTAAATGTGAAAGAAAAGAGCGCATTGCTAGAAATCAAGCCTAAGAATCGACTCTCAGTTACCACGATCGCGGACTTAGGGTCGCGATCACGACCAATCAAAAAGTCAACCAGAGGGTGATCGCGATATGACTACTGCAATTGCGGGAGTCGCAAACGCGGTTAAGAAGTGGCGATCGCGGTAGAGCAAAAAAGTTTCAAGGATATTTTTGTACTATTTTGAAAATATGAAATTGGGGCAAAAATAGGGGTTTATAACTCATTTTTCATCCATATTTTAGGGAGCTTATCTTTTATATGTATCCATCATCTTCATCATAGTTTCTAGGGTTTTATTACTTGGAGACCAAAATTTGTACTAATCTTGAGATAAGAAGACATTAGAGTGACTCTTAAGTGAAGAATTAGCAAATCCCATTGAAGATTCATTGGAATTTAAAGTGTGGTTTGCATTCTCTTTATTTTTCATGAATCAAATTGATAGAGATTTTGATATATTTTTGTTTATTATCTTTATGAGTTGCTAGTTCATCCGCTTGGGGTTATGTTTGAATAGGGTGAAAGTGTGTATGTGGTTTGTAATTGTTAGCTTTAATTCTTAGTTAATGTTGTTGGGTTTCACAAATGTTTGATTATAAAATGGAATTTGTAGGTGAAAGCCCCATTTCCCCTAAACCCCACATCATCCTTGAAAGAGGGATGTGGGTAGTCTAGATCCTACATCATCCTTGAAAAAGGGTTGTAGATGACATGAGCATTTGATAGCATAAGGTAGATAATAGATATTATCTTTATATCGTATTAGAAAGAAGGATAAATTGTGGAATTGATATATCTTAGGCATCATCTAGAAATAGGGAGGCCTAAATATAGGCTTTGTGATAATTAGTTGACCACATCCAGAGGTATTTGAAAGAATCCTTGGGGGATAATTTGATACTTTATTGAAAGGCTAGTATCGAAATCCCTAACCGAGCCTACTCGTGCATGCTTTAACTAAGATTTGAAGTTGATTTTCATATACCCACACACTAGTTGCCTCTAGTAAAGCATAGCTCCAAGATCCGTTCCTCATTTATTATACTCTAATTATTCTTAGCCTTGAGTTACTTTTCTAGAAGCCCAAAATTGTGATATTTTTATAAAACATTCAAACCCCCAAATATAAATTAGGTTTGAATTTAGAAAGCAACTTTCATTTCGAACTTGATCGCTATTTACATTGTTCCTCATGGATTCAACCCAACTCTTGTTGGTTTTATATTGACAACGACCGCCTTGCACTTAATTCGATATGTAAGTTGAGCATTATCTATTTGCCTATCCAATATTTCTCATAAGACAAGGAATCTGTGACACCAATATCCTCAATAGGAACTATCAAGGAAGGATCACCTATACACTTTTTTAGCATAGACACATGGAAAATTGAGTGAATAGAAGCCAAACTTACTGGTAACTCTAACTCATAAGAGACATTCCCAATTCTTCTTACAATATAATATGGAAAAATGTAACGAGGACAGAGCTTCCCCTTCATGACTAGCCTCATGACCCCTTTCATAGGAGAAACCTTCAAGAACACCCAATCACTCACTTCACACTCCAACTCTCTTCACCTCATATCTGCATAAGACTTTTCGGGACTTTGGACAGTCTTAAGTCTCTCCCTATTCACCTTCACCTTCTTGATGTCTTGGTGAAACAAGTTAGGACCAAACAACCCAGTCTCACCTACCTCAAACCACCCAATAGGTGACCTAGAACTTCTACTACAGAGAGACTCGAAAGAAGCCACTTGAACTCTAGAATGGTAACTATTATTGTAAGCAAACTCAATCAGAGGTAAATGATCAAACCAACTACCTTTAAAATCAATCATACAGGCCCTTATCATATCCTCCATAGTCATAATAGTCTGTTCTACTTTTCCATCCATTTGAGGGTGGAAAGCGGTGCTAAGATTCACCCGAGTACTCAAATCTTTCTAAAATAAATGCCAAAAGTGAGAAGAAAATTGTGTACCTCTATCTAAAATGATGGACATTAGCACCCATGCAAATTTACTGTCTCCTAAATGAACAACTTAGTATAATTCTCTCTTGGGTAGTTAGTCCTCATAGGCAATCAGTGAGCATACTTAATCATCCTATCCACAATGACCCAAGTAGAATCGTACTGATTTTGAGACCGTGGAAGACCCATAACAAAGTCCATATTTATTATTTCCCACTTCCACATGGGAAAATAAATCTCTTGGGACATTCTACCAGGCCTCAAATGCTCTACCTTGACTTGTTGGCAAACCATACACTTAGCTACAAAATTTTCCACCTCCCTCTTTATATTATTCCACAGTAGATTTCCTTTAAGTCATAATATATTTTAGTTAAACCCGGATGAACTGTATATCTGGAATCATGAGCCTCAGTAAAAATTCTTTCCCACAACCCATCAATATCAGGAACACAAAACCTTCCATAATACCTCAAGATGTCATCTCCCCAATATTGAAAGCCATAACCTTTTCTGATGCACATTATCCTTAACATGCATAAGTATGGGATCCAAAGTTGGCTTCTCCTTTACCTTATCATCAGGAGATAATTCAACCACTTCTTGAACAATCACTCCCCCATCCTCAGAGTCCAAGAGACAAATTCCTTAATTAGCCAACCTGTGAATATCTTTCACCAATCCTCTCTTCTCCTCATCCATATGATATACACTCCCCATATCGAACCTACTAAAAGCATCGAAAAAACATTATCTTTACCTAGATGGTAGTGAAGGATCATGTCATAATCCTTAAGTAATTTGAGCCATCGCCTCTACCTGAGATTTAATTCCTTCTGAGTAAACACATATTGCAAGAAATTCTGGTCTGAATAAATATCCATATGCACCCTATACAGATAATAATGCCAAGTTTTAAATCAGAACACCATTGCCAACTCTAGATCATCTGTCGGGTAATTTCTCTCATGAACCTTAAGCTATCTGGAAGCATAAGGTACAAACTTACCATGTTACATCAAAATACAACCCAAACCCAAAAGAGATGTTCACAATATACAAAAAACCCCTCAGTACCCTCGAGTATGGAATAAATCGAATCAGAAGTCAAATTATCCTTCAACTTCTCACAACTACCCTCACAAGAATCAAACTATAAAAACTTAACCTTTTTCTGAGTCAACCTTGTCAACGGAGAAGAAATAAACGAAAAACTCTTCACAAACCACATATGATAACCAACCAAACCTAAAAATCTCCTAATGTCAGTTGGAGCGTGAGTCGAGGCCATTTCTTGAGTGGCTCAACTTTCTATGGATACACCTTGATCCCCTCACTAGAAACAGATCACATCACTTAACCAAAACTCACACTTAGAAAATTTTGCATATAATTTTTGGCCCTTAAGAGGTTGCAACATAATTCAGAGTTGATTGGCATGATCCCTCTCACTCTTAGGGTACATCAAGATGTCATCAATCAAAACTATCACAAATAAGTCCAAAAACTGCCTGAAAACCCAATTTTTAAGATCCATCAAAGCAGTTGAAGCATTACTAAACTGATATAATATAACCAAAAACTCATAATGACCATACCAGGTTTGGTAAGTAGTCTTAAGAATATCAACCTCCCTAATTTTCAGCTGATGGTATCCCAAACGAAAATCAATCTTAGAGAATCACCTAGCACCCTTATGCTAATCGAATATGTCATTAATCCTAGAAAGAGGATAATTATTCTTCACTATAACCTTATTCAACCGACAATAGTCTATACACATCTGAAGAGACCCATTATTCTTTCGTACAAAAAACACGGGAGCACCCTGCGAAGAAACTCTAGAATGGATGAAGCCCTTATAAAGAAGATCTTTTAACTGGTCCTTTAGTTCTTTTAATTTAGCCGGAGCTATCCTATTAGGAGGAATTAAAATGGGATGGGTATTCGGAAGGAGATTAATCCTAAAATCAATTTCCCTATCAGGAGGAATTTTAGGAAGATCATCGGGAAAGACATCAAGAAATTCATTAACCACAGGGAAATATTGCAAAGAGGGACCCTTAGAGTTAGAATCCTTAATCAGAACTAGATAATACAGAATCCCTTTGGAAATAAACTTCCAAGATCTAAGGTAAGAAATAAACCTCCCTTTGGGTAGTAAGGAACTTCTCTCCCATTGGATCATCAGTTCATTAGGAAATTGAAAACTAACCTTTCGAGTTCTATAATCCATAGAAGCATAGCACGAATGGATACAATCCATCCCCAAGATTACATCAAAATCTACCATATCAAGCTCTACCAAATCCACTAATGTCTTTCTATGAAAGATGGACACCACACAACCCCTATAAATTTTCCTATCCATAAAGATTTACTCACCGAAATAGAGACAGAAAAAGGGTTGGAAATATCTTTAGGACCAAAACCAAAGTGTACAACCATATAAGGAGTTACATAAAATAGTGTAGAACCTAAATCAAGCAAATAATAAATATCATGAGAGAGGATTTGTAACATAACAGTAATAACATCCGAAGATGCCTCAGATTTCTGGCAAGTAGTAAGTGCATAGAGATAATTCTGGTTAGTTCTGGTACCAGAAGTTGCACCCTTAGGCACAAGAACCAAAGAAGTAGTGACTGAAACCTTATTAGATCCAGTGGCTGCTTTGGCTATAGGATAATTTCTCTGCAGATGACTAGGATGACTATAATTAAAACACAAGTTTCACCCCTCCTCAAAATAACCATGATGAAGTTATCCATAAAATTGACATAGAGGATAAAGTGGGGCTGATTGAGCTCCATTAACCTAATACTGGGCACCCTGTGCCTTAGGACCATGACTAGTCTAAAAATGATGATCACCCAAAGGCTTAGGATAAGGAGCACTAGTGATCGAATATGAATTTACCAAATTATTCTTCTTAGTCCACTGTCTACCATCTGTCCTACCATTCTACTGACCTGTACCATACTCTGAATATTTGAACTTCTTGTTTTGTATCACTCCCATCTCCACTTATTTTTTTTCTCATTCTCCACCTGTTGAATATAAACCACTAGCTTGGACATGTCCATATCATTATTTAACATCGCAACCTTACACTTCAATACTAAATCACAGGACAAACCACAAGAAAACTTCTTTATTTTGGATCTCGTATTAGATACTAACTCTGCAGCATAATGGGTAGCTGCTAGAATTTCATCTTGCCCTACTTCAAGTTTAAAAACTCTTTAATCCTAGCTTTCCTATACTCTGGAGGAAAAAAGTGATCAAGAAAAACACCTAAAAAGTTACCCCACACTAACAGTTCAGTATTATCACCCCTCATTGCTTCCTGTTCTTAATACCATTGGTAAGTTATATCTTTTAAAGTAATATGTAACAAACTCCACCTTCAGAATCAATAGCATGCATCACCCTAAATATCTTTTCTATCTCATCAAAAAACCCCTAGGAACCTCTTCAATCTTACAGCATGTAAAGGTTGGAGGATTTAACCTCATAAACTGGCCAACCCGAGTGACCTCAGTTGAACTAACAGCAAGACCAACATAATCAGGCTAATAAGATTGTGATACAACCAGTTGAGCAAACATATGCATAAACTAACGAAACTCCATATTAGATATATCCCCCTGAGGTGACTGAACATAAGTATTACCAGCTCGAGAAGTTTGAGGGGTAGAACTCTGTAGAACCCCACATAAAGCGGTACAGTCAGGAGCAGGGACCCTAGATTGGGTCAATACTCCAAAAATAGGGTAGTCACCTCCATGTTTTTCTCAAGTAGGAAAAAATTTCCAGCAGAATTTCTATGACTGCCAGATCTTTGGGGAAGCATGATCTAAAATGTAAGAAAGCTAGGAGTTAGAGAACTTTCATACAATTAGACTTCATATCCCAAAATAAAACACAAGAAAAGGAAACATTCCTAAATATCTTATAGCCTTCCCCTTATAAGTGTGGCACACAACACACCCATAAAAGGGACTCTACTCGACACATATTTGTGGACACCAAAAAATCCTGAAACATGCTCTGATACCAAGCTTGTCATGACCTAAGCCAAGGACTAGTCGTGATGGGTATCTCAAGACCACCGTAAGTCGGAGACCACTCTCTTAGCCTAACATCAAAAACACAATAAAATATTATAGTAAAAGACAATAAAATAGTAATAAGAAGGATAGATAGTCAAATGTAAACTCTATGAATCAAAACCAACTTCTAACCCACACTTGTCCACAAAATCCTCTAAAACTAAAAATGCCAAATAAGTCGGGAAATGCACATGACAATGAAAAAAAATCCAAAATGAAATACTAAGAAATAAAGAAAATAAATGAAATGACCGGGACTTCTAAAAGATAGAGGATCGCCACGTAAAAGATGTACTGAACCACAAAATACTGCATCGGGGTAATAAAAAATCCCTCGGATCCTACATCATGAAATGATGCATCATCCTGGGACGGTCAGTGGGATAAGAACTGGCATTTAACTCCATGTAACTTAGGGTACCTACAAGCTTTATGGGTTGAGCTCTCCCTACTGAAAGGGCCCTAGTGCGTGTTAGCCGCATGAACTGAGAAATCCAAAGGAAAGGCCAAAGACACATAGGCTCTATCCATCCCAAACTATAATGTGTGAACGAAGCACACAGAGTGTTATTTTCCTTGGACTACACCTTCACGGTGAGCTACACAATATCCTTTGAGCCCAAATTAAAATAATATGCAGATAAAAATCATCCATTAATCCAGGAGTCTTATATTAAGTTATTTACTACTTGGTATTGATGTGTTATAGAAATATTGCACTTTCGATGCTTAAAACTATGAAAATATTATAGTTTCTTAGGTTTTTTTGTTAGATATGATGTGTTTTGGGTATGTTTTGTAGGAAACTATGTTTTTGATGCAAAGTTTAAGAAAAAAAATGAGAAATGGAGTTCCTGGCTACTTACTTGACCATTATTGGGTGTTCATGACACTTTTGAACGTACGTGATCAAAGCATGTGTTGAAGCTCTAATCTTGGAAGCTTGGTCATAAGTGTTGGAAGGCCTGGCACTTACCTATGTCTATATGTTGACCATATGTAGCAAATATAGACCACATGTAGCATATATAGGAAACATGTAGTAAATGTGGTCTGCACAAGACTAAGGTAAGTACCGGAATTGAAGATCCAGAGGGTGAAAAGGCCAAAAACAAACTTTTGGCACTTACCTATGACAACATGTGGATTGCATATAGCACATTTGTATCACATGGGGGTAAGGTAAGTGCCAGAAGTCCAAGTACAGAGAGTAGAAGGTGCAAGAAAATTTTCTAGCACGTAGCTATGTCTACATACACCCAGGGTCAGGCCGTATGTGGCACATATAGACACAAGTAAGTAGCCACCGACCCTTTTTTGTCCTTTTTCATCCCGGCTTTGATTTTAGGGTTTTCTTATGTACTATAAATACCCATTATGTGTTTTTTTACTAGAATTTATGCACTCTTTATACTTATAAACATATTTTGATTCTAAGATCCAATTTTTTTCTTGGGATTCTCTTGTATTGATTTTGGTTGATTAATTTAGTTAAAGTTTTAGGTTTTCTGTTGTGATTATTGAGATTACATCTTATGATTTAAATTATCAATGTTATTGATTCTTCCATAAACATGAGCGACTAAAAACCCTTAGCTAGGGTGATGGAAATCCAGTTGGATTAACAAAATAGGGGAAGTGCTACATTGTTCTAAACCGATACCCATGCATGCATTGTAATATCTTTACTTTAATAGTTCTCCTAGCAATTGCAAATATTAGGATCTCACCTAGATTATTTCTTGTTACAGTGACTAGAAAAATATAATTACAATAGTAATTTGAAGTTTAACTATCGATCCATGCTACTAGATATTATCTAAGTAAGATGGTTAGTTGTCATCTCATAACTAGAGATTCATAAGGTAATAGTTAGCTGGGATCTAGGATAAGGGTCAGTAAGGCGACATCCTGAGACTCAAAAGGTAAAGGGTAAAATATGTCAGTTATTCCAAAACACAGTTGGTGGTACATAACTTATCAAATTCTGCATGCAAGGCATCAGGTTGGTTCAATAAAGCAAGATAAGCCTAAAGAGTTGAAAATCCGAAGGGAACACAATCCTAGTGTTTACTACCAACTGATTACAACCAAAGTTAATATTTATCACCTGTTCGATATTAATATTACAAACCCCCCATTTACTTTTCCAATTTTTTCGTTGATTACAACAGCTGAATACCACAATTCCATATATTTCTTTGAGTTTTGACACCAACCTTTGTTGGGTTACTGTATTTGAGAGCGACTGCATAATCTTCAGATTGAAGGTATAGCTTAGGCATTATCAAAATTTGGCACTGTTGTCGGGGATTCTGGTGTTGAGTTGTGAATCAAGGTTATTACAGTTTTTGTGTTATTTTGCTTTTGTTCATAGTTGGGTATACGTCAGTATATGCCAAGCACATGAAGTAGAGGCAATCCCTTACTCCCAGTGAATCTGAATCTTGAAAGGATCCTACAAACACCTAGTAGGATGACAGAACTGAAAAAACATGATATTCTTGAAGGGGTTTGTGATGATTTGCCTCCCCCTCCTCTTGAAGGAGTTTGGGACATTGTTGACCAACAAACTAAGGATCTATTAGCATAAGCTGCTAATTCTATTAGTGAATAAGATGTTCAACAAATAGCTTGGGAGGTAGAGTTAGATGTGCATAGGCTTGTAATACCCTATATTATTCTTAGCTCGATTTAGCTTACAGTTGCATGTTAAGTGGTCCAAGCCTTTGAATTTTCACTAAGTGCTAAGGACTTAGTCATTTTGAAAACCCTTAAACTTTGATGATGTTATTTTTAACCTTCCCGACCTCGGGACATCAATTTTGGGTTGATTCATGATTGAGGTTGTTCAAAGTATATCTCAGGTGAGTTTTGAAATTTTTGAACGAGCGTAGGGGCATGTTTGGTAAACCAAAGCAGTATCACCACCGGGATAAGTGTGTGCTGCCCTCTTTATTCCACTAGGGTAAAGCAGGTGCCACTCCTTCTAATTTACCGGGGTAAGGTGAGTGCCACCTAGCTTAGAAAGCCGCTCTAAAGCCTACATCGCCCCCTCCCTATTTCGTCCAGCCTTTGTTCTTGGTATTTTAAGGATGTTTGGGTTATTTAACTTCACCTAATTTTTCTATAACACGAAATTGGGGCATCCAAGGGGCATTATTTTCCTTTTTATTCAAAAATTGCTCGTAAGAAAACCCTCCCTTTATCCAAGAACAAATTCCAAACCCCAAACCAAGATATCAAGGAATTAAAGTTTCAAGTTCAAGAAATCTTCAAGGAATCTTTAAGAATTCAACTAGTGAGGTATGTGTGATGTTCATCCATGGGTCCCTTTCACCCATGGAGCCCAAAAACACTCTTTTGGTTTAATTTATGAGTTTGTACTTGTTTAAGATGAAATAAATCCATGAACCTCTTATTAATCCAATTACAAGTTATTTTTTTAAGTAGAATGAGTCATATCTTGTTTTGAGTGTTGCAATTCCTATGTAACGTTCAAGTGAATTTCATGTTAAACCCCTAATTTCCAAATTTTTCCCTAAAAGCATATTATTTCCTTATGTTTAAGACATTCTTATGTTCAAGTTTATGATTTTCACATGTTTAATGAAGTGTCTATGCTTTTGGGTTTGAACTATGATCCCATACTATCGTGTTAAAAGCTTATTATCGTAATTTATGGTCATTCAGTTCTGGCAGATTATGAACACCTAATACCTACTTGTTTTACATAATTTAAAATTTTTAAGTAATAATTCAGCGAAACCATAATTCTTGTTATTTACTCAGATATTTATGATCATGATGAGCACTATCAGTTATCAGCAATAATGTTCAGGTAAACATAGTTCATTTCAATAACGATGTCAGTTCAATTTGGAGTAGGATTTAGCACTGAGCAAGTGTAGGGATAGAGACTTCCCCATCAGTTAGGTTAAGTCATTAGTAGAAAACCTTATATTCTAGAACTACATGGCCAACATAGGATATGAGGGGTAACTCGTTAGTGTAGGCTTCACTTTCTCTCAGGGGTCACCCATCAGTTTAGGCTTAACACCCTGGTCTTTTAGGACATCAGATTAGTGGATCCATATACCTATTATTATTACCCTGGCACGACATTGACACCCTTCCAACTGGGTTACAGGTTGGACCCCAATTAGCTCTGGTTATAGGTTACATCATACCTCTTATAGTCTTAGTACAAAAATTAGTGTATTTTAGTTTAGGTTTGCTTGACCAAGTGTACAGATTTTCAGTATTCAGTTATACAGATTTTAGTCTTTTAGATTACAGATTATCTTAGTAACACATTTATACTTGGTTTTGCATTCTCAGATTTTTACATGTTCATACATTTTATGCTCAGTTACCTTGGGAATTTTAGTTATTCCTTATCTCATGTACCAGTACATTCAAAGTACTGATCTCATACTTCTCTTTGTGCTATGTTATCTTATAACATAGGTTTGGACGTTCAGTTTCTCGACCGCACTTAGACTGCTCAGCACAGTTAGCAATAATAGTGGTGAGTCCTCATCCATCGAGGACATTATTTACTTACTTTAATATTTTTATATGTTTAGTCATTTAGAGTTAGTTAGGGGTCTATCCCATCAAGTCCACAGTCATTTTAGAGGCTTTTAGACACTTAGTTAGACAGTCAGTCAGTTATTTTTGTATTATCAGTTGTTATTAGATATTCTAGAGATGTTTTGATTCGTATTTTAGTATCTAATTTTATAGTATTTTTATCAGCTTACCTTCTACATATGGTATATTAGTGCAATTTCATTCAGTGCTCATAGCAGGTACTAGCACATGGGTTAGCTTATGGTCAATTATGACTATAAATACCGTTGTCGCAACTAGGGGTAGACTCGGGTCATTATAAAACTTGGTATTAGATCCTAAGGTTTTAAAGTGTCCTAGGGAGTTTGAAAGCCATGGTCAGTAGAGTCTTGTGCATGGGTGTGAAGCTTGCCACACTTATGGGCAAGAGACTACGAGATATTTTAGGAAAGTTTCCTTTCTTTAAGTCTTTATAGCGTGTGAAAGAGAATAAGCTCTATTTAATCTCTCTCTTTTATAACTCATCCTTCATTCCATTTACAGATAATGCCTCTCAGAAGAAACAACGATAGAAGAAATGGGGATCAGCCTACACCCTCACCTATTCAGAAAGATCCCCTGAGTGATCATCTCTCCCATACTAAATTTCAAGCTATTTTCACTATCTTAACCTATTTAGTATCTGCTCAAAACAACTAGTAAGCTATTTCCCCAGCCAATCTAGTAAAAAATATGGCTGCAGTTAGGATTCAGGATTTCACTCTGATGAATCCCCCTTCTATTTTTGGGATCCAAGTATAAGGAGGATCCGCAGGAGTTTTTGGATATGGTGCAGGAGGTGATTGATATTATGGGTGTCACTTCAAGTGAGAGTACAGAGTTGGCTACGTATCAGTAGCAGGATATAACTCTTACCTAGTTTAAGTAGTGGAAGAAGGACTAAGGTGTTGAGGTAGGGCTTGTAGAGTGGGAGGAGTTTTCCATGACTTTTCTAGACAAGTTGTTTCCCTTAGAGTTAAGAGAATCTAAGGTGCAGGAGTTCATCAATTTGAAGCAGGGTAATATAAGCATGAAGGAGTACAAATTTAAGTTTATTCAGTTGGCGAGGTATGCTCCTTTGATGGTGGCTGATAATAGGTCTAGACTGAGTAAGTTTATGTCTGGTATAGCTGATAGTATGGTTAAGGAGTGTCGAACTGCCATGATGATTAAGAAGATGGACCTATCTAGACTCATGGTTCATACTCAGTAGATTGAGGAGTAGAAGCTTAAGAAGAGAGAGAGAGAGAGAATAAGAGGGCCAGAATTGGTAGTTTTAACTTTTCTCAGCCAAGGTTAGAAGGTGCTAACCGTTCTCAATTTGGTCAAAAAAATTTAGCCCTAGCTCTATCTTCAGCTAGTAGAGTAGTGCCAAAGTTCAGGCAAGACAGTCAGGATAGGGTGCCAAGCACTAAGTCCTAGGTAGTGTGAACAGTGGTCGTACTAAACCACTCTATGAAAAGTATGGTAGGAATCATCAGGGTATGTGTAAGGCTGGTAGTGATGTGTGTTTTAGATTTGGCAAGCTAGGCTACAGGAGTCGAGAGTGTATAGTGGTTGCACAGAGGGGCAGAAATGATTGCCAGCAGGGCCAGACTACTTCAGTAGCTCCAGTATGTTACCCAACTCAGTAGGGTTATACTTCTAGTACCACTAGTAGGCAATGCCATAACAACCTATTTGCTCTCCAGACTTGGCATAATCAGGAGAGTTTTCTTGATATGGTTACGGGTACATTACAAGTCTTTCACCTTCATGTCTATGTTTTATTAGACCCTGAATCTTCACTTTCTTTTATGACTCCTTATATATCAGTCAATTTTAGCCCTAAATCTTTAATAGAACCTTTCTTAGTATCTACCCCAGTGGGTAAATCTATCATAGCCAGATAGGTATACAAAAATTACCAGGTCAAGGTATCTCAAAAAGTCACTTCAATTGATCTTGTAAAGTTAGAGATGATTGATTTTGATGTCACTCTTGACATGGATTGGTTCCATTCATGCTATGCCTCAGTTAACTACGGGGTATTACTTTAGTGGGGTTCAAATTGTTTCTTATCTTAAAGCAAGAAAGATAATATCTAAAGTATGTGTTTACCATTTCGTTTGAGTCAAAGACTTTAGCTCTGTGACCCTGAGTCTCGAGTCAGTTTCAGTAGTAAGGGAATTTCCAGATGTGTTCCCTGAATATCTTCCCAACGTTCCTTCCAAAAGAGAAATTGACTTTAGAGTAGATCTCCTTCAAGATACCCAACCTATTTTTATTCCCCCTGCCCCTCACAGGATAGCTCCAGCTGAGCTTAGGGAATTGAAAGAACAATTAAAAGTTCTCTTAGATAAGGGTTTTATCAGGCCCAGTATTTCTCTATGGGACGCTCCAGTCTTGTTCGTGAGTAAGAAAGACAGTTCTCTTAGAATGTGTATCGACTACCATCAGTTGAACAAAGTCAACATCAAGAATTAGCATCCGCTTCCCAGAATTGATTACTTATTTGACCAACTTTAGGGTGGTAGTTATTTCTCTAAGATAGACCTCAGATCCTATTATCATCAGCTTAGAGTCAAAGAATGTGACATTTTGAATATATCTCTTAGAACCATGTATAGTCATTTTGAATTCCTAATTATGTCTTTTTGACTAACGAATTCCCTTGTATCTTTCATGGACTTGATGAACAGGGTGTTCAAACAGTTCTTGGACATGTTCGTCAAAGTCTTTATTAATGATATCCTTATCTATTCTCATTGTGAGAATGATCATGTGTATTATCTGAGAATTGTGTTGTAGACCCTTAGAGCTCATCAGTTGTTCACCAAGTTCAGTAAGTACAAATTTTGGATTAGATTAGTAGCTTTCCTAAGGTATATTATTTCCATTGATGGCATTATAGTTGACACTCAAAAGACTAAAGTAGTGAGAAAATAGCCTAGACCCATCTCTCCATCATATATTTTGAGTTTCTTAAGTTTGGCTAGCTATTATAGATGGTTTATTAAAAGGTTTTCTTCTATTACTTCCCCAATGTCTCGATTAACTCAGAAAAAAGTCAAATTTTAGTTGTCAGATTCTTGTGAGAAGAGTTGTCAGGAGTTGAAGACTCTACTCACATTACTCCAATTTTGACTTTACCAGATGGTATAGATGGGTTTGTAGTTTATTATGACACTTATAGAGTTGGTCTTGGTTATGTTTTGATGCAAAGAGGCAAGGTCATAACTACGCCTCTAGACAACTTAAACCCCATGAAAAGAATTATCCTGCCTATGATCTTAAGTTGGCAATAGTTGTTTTCGCCTTAAAATTTTTAAGGGTTCATGTTTATATGTTCACTAACCATAAGAGTTTATAGTAAGTATTCACATAGAAAGATCTGAATTATCATAAGAGAAGGTGTCTTGAGTTGTTAAAATATTATGATATGAGTGTGTTGTATCATCTGAGCAAGGACAATGTATTGGTGGATGCCCTTAGCAGGTTGTCTATGAGTAGTCTTGCTCATGTTAAAGAGAATAAGAAGAACTTAGTTTAGGAGGTTTATCAGCTTGCTAGATTAGGTGTTCGGTTGGTCAATTCAGCTGAAGGTAGTATATGGTTTCAGAATGATTTGGAATCTTCATTGGTTGCAGAAGTGAAAGAAAAGCAAGATAGGTATCCTAGTTTGATTAAGTTGAATGAGGCAGTTAGAGATCAGAAAGTAGAGGTTTTCTCCCAAGGAGGAGATGCTGTGCTTTGTTGTTAGGGTAGTTTATTTGTTCCATGTGTTGATTTGATATAGAAAATACTTGTAGAAGTTCATGGTGCATGATACTCGATCCATTCAGGATCTACTAAGATATACAGTGATTTGCGAGAATTCTATTGGTGAAGTGGTATGAATAAAGATATTGCAGAGTTTGTGGCTAAGTGCCTTAATTGTCAACAGGTTAAGGTTGAGCACCAAAGGCCTAGTAGCGCATTGCAGGAGTTTAGCATCCCCACTTAGAAGTGGGAAGTGGTGAACATATATTTTGTGAAAGGGTTGCCTCATACGTGTCGTCAACATGATTTGATTTGGGCCATTATGGATAGAATGACCAAGTCAGCTCATTTTTCGCCGATTCATATGTCTTATTTGGCTGAGGATTATGCTAGACTCTATTTTAAAGAGTTAGTTAAATTTTATGGGGTTTCATTATCTATTCTATCAGATATGAGTACGCAGCTTACCTCTCACTTTTAGAAGGCTTTTCAAAAGGGTCTTGGTACCCAAGTTTATCTCAGTATATTTTTTCTTTCTCAGACAGATGATCAGGCAGAGAGGATAATTTAGACTTTATAGGACATATTGAGAACCTGTGTTATTGACTTTAAAGGTAGTTTGGATGACTACTTACCTTTGATTAAGTTTGCCTACAACAACAACTATCACTCCAGTATTCAGATGGCTCCATTTAAGGCTCTCTATGAAAGGAGATATAGATCTCCTATTGGTTGTTTTGAAGTAGGTGAGGCTATAGTGATAGGGCCAGATTCATTATTTTAGGTGATAGAGATGGTTCAGTTATTTTGGGAGAGGCTGAAGGCAACCCAAAGCCGTCAGAAATCTTATGCAGATGTGAAGAGAAGAGATCTTGAGTTTGAGGTTAGTGATTTGGTCTATTTGAAAATATAGCCTATGAAAGGACTGAAGGGATTTGGAAAGAAGAGGAAGCTCAGTCCCCGCTATGTTGGCCTGTATAGGATCTTGAGTTATTTTTGGAAAGTAGCTTATGAGCTAGAGTGGCTTGCAGATTTGGCGTTAGTACATCCAATATTTCATGTTTCTTTATTAAAGAAGTGTATTGGTGATTCAACTATAGTATTTTCTTTAGAAGATATGGACGTTAAGGACAACCTTTCCTATGAAGAAGTCCCAGTTGAGATCCTTGATCGTCATATTCATAGGCTAAGGAATAAAGAAGTTCCCTTGGTTAAGGTCCTTTGGAGGACTTCTTCTGTTGAGGGAGCTACTTTAGAAGCAGAAGCAGATATGGAACCAATTACCCTCATCTTTTCTTTGAAAACTCAGATTCAGCCTGAGGTAATGATTTTTCCTTAGATTGACTCTTTTTTGTACTTAGTTTCAGCTATGTAAGCATTCCCATGTCATTAGATACATTCACAAAATCGGTTCAATTCATGTATTATGTTTCAGACTAAGATGTATAGTCATATTCCAAGTCATACATGTTTATTATGGGATTCTAGTTACCTTAGTGTAGTACTCTCAGTCTAACTAGTCTCATTCAAGGATGAATATTCACAACAAGGAGATATTGTAATACCCCATAATAATCTTAGCTCGATTCATCTCACAGTTCCATATTAAGGGGTACAAGCCTTGGAATTTTCACTAAGTGTTATGGAATTAGTCATTTTCAAGACCCCTAAACTTCGATGATTTTATTTTTAACCTTCCCGATCTCGGGACATCGAATTTTGAGTTAATTCATGATTCAGGTTGTTCAAAGTATGTCTCGGGTGAGTTTCAAAATTTTTGAATGAGCATAGGTGCGTGTTTGGACAATGAAACTAGTAGTACCACCAGGATTAGCGAGTGCTGCCCCTTCAGTCAACCGGGGTAAAGCGAGTGCCGCCCCCTCCAGTCCATCAGGGTGGCTTAGTCCGCCGCTCCAGAGCCTGCATCAGCCCCTCCCTATTCCATCCATCTTTTGTTCTTGGCATTTTAAGGGTATTTGGATCATTTCCTTTCACCTAATCCGTCCCTAACTTGAAATTGAGGTTTCCAAGGGGCATTATTTTCCTTTTTATTCATAAATTGCTCTCAAGAGAACCCTCTCTTTCCCCAAGGAAAAATTCCAAACCCCAAACCAAGAAATCAAGGAATTCCAATTTCAAGTTCAAGAAATCCTCAATGAATCTTTAAGAATTTATCTAGTGAGTTATGTAGGATGTTCATCCATGGGTTCCTTTCACCCATAGAGCCCAAACCCCTCTTTTGGTTTAATTTATGAGTTTATACATGTTCAAGATGAAATAAATCCATGAATCTCTTGTTAATCCAATTACAAGTTATGTTTTTAAGTGGAATGAGTCATATCATGTTCCGAATATTGCAATTCACCTGTCATGTTCAAGTGAATTTCATGTTAAACCCCTAATTTATGAATTTAGCCATGTAAGAATATTGTTTCCTCATGTTTAAAACATTCCCATGTTCAAGTTCATGATTTTCACTTGTTTTATAAAATGTCTATGTTTTTGGGTTTGAACCATGATCTCATATTATCATTTCAAATCTTATTATCGTAATTTATGATCATTCAATACTGGTGGGTTATAAACACCTAATATCTACGTGTTTTACATAATTTTTTATTTTCAAGTAATAATTCAGTGAAACCACGAGTCTTGATATTTACTCAGATATTTTTTATCATAATGAGCACTATCAGTTATCAGCAATAATGTTTGGTTAAACTTAGTTCAGTTAAATACTAGTATCAGTTTAGTTGGGAGTAGGATTTAGCACCGACCGAGTGTAGGGATGGATACTTCCCCGTTCGTTAAGCCGAGTCATTAGTAATAGTCCCTGTATTCTAAAACTCTGTAGCTAGCATAGGATATGAGGGGTCACCCATCAGTTTATGCTTGACTTCTTCTCAGGGGTCACCTGTCAGTTTAGGCTTGACACCCTGGTCCTTTAGCACATCAGATTAGTGGATCCACACAGCCAATGTTAGTACCTGTGGCATGGTACTGACACCCTTCTAAGTGGGGTTACAGGTTGGACCCCAATTAGCTCAGATTGCGGCATGTCGGTTATATGATACCTCCCATAGTCTCAGTAAAAAAATCAGTGTATTTTAGTTCAGGTTTTCTTGGCCAAGTGTAAAGATTTTCAGTATTCAGTTATAGATTTTAGTCTTTCAAATTACAGATTATCTCAGTAACATATTTATACTTAGTCTAGAATTCTCAAATTTTTTCATGTTCATGCATTTTATACTCAATTATCTTATGCATTTCAGTCAGCCTTATCTCATGTACTAGTACATTCAAAGCATTGATCGCATACTTGTCTTTGCGCTATGTTGTCTTATAACATAGGTTCGGACGTTCAGTTTTCCAGCCACTCTTAGGCAGCTCAGCGTACTCAGCAGCAATAGTGATGAGTCCACATCCATCAAGGACATAATTTTCTTACTTCAGTTACTTTAGTATTTGTATATGTTTAGTCAGTTGGAGTTAGTTTAGGGTCTGTCCCATCAACTCCATAGTTAGTTTAGAGTCTTTCAGATACTTAGTTAGACAATTAGTCAGTCATTTTGGTATTATCAGTTGTTATCAGATATTCCAGACATGTTTTGCTTTATATTTCAATATCCATTTTTACAGTATTTTTATTAGCTTATCTTCTGCATATGTTATATCAGTGTAATTTCATTCAGCGCTCACAGCAGGTACCATCTCATGGGTTAGCTTGTGGTGACTTATGATCGTAAGCACCACTGTCGCAACAAGGCTGGAAGCAGACCGCTGAGCAGCACTTAGTAGAAATCAGAATAGAGCTAGAGGTGGTCGTGCTCAAGTAATCCCAGCATACCAATATTTGCATCAATATAAGAATGATGGAGAGGATGTACGGTACATTGAACTTGCAGAGACTGGAGCCATTATTCATTTTGTTTTACCCCAGATATTAAGTTTGACATATCAAGCGTAATTATTCAGCTCTTAAATCTGAAGGGTGTATTTGCGAGTTTTTGTACAAATGATGCAAACATGCACCTGTCAAATTTCATTGGGATCTACAGTTTGTATACTAATCTAGGCGTAAATGAGGAGGCTTTTAGACTGAGGGTATTGTAGCGCCCCAATTCCCATGAACTGGAATGCCACACAGTGCTCGTGACCCCGAGGGACCACAAGCTAACCCTTCACTGATATCCGTATCTGTTTACTGCATAATATAATACGATAAATGCAGAAACTATCTAAATCTGGCCATAAGGTTCAAACATCTAAATATATAGTACTGAAAACTAAATATCAATACATCTGTCTAAAAAGCCTCTACACTGTCTGAACTGTGGAGTTGAAGGGACAATTCCCCAACTAACTCCGTCTACTAAAATCACCAAAACACTGAAATAGAATATCCTCGAATGATGAGGACTCCCTGCTGCACCCATTGCTATAAGATCTGACAGCTAAATATACTTTGAATCTCACTCTTCTGAACCTATGGTGGGGAAAGCACCATAGCGCGAATATGTCATTACAAAGAATGTACCGAGTATGCAAGGATAGGTAAGGTAAAATATAAGGCTTATGCATAAACATAACAATCTAAATAATATGTATTCGCTGGAATAAACATATATAGAAACTCTGCAGTTACCAATTTTGAAACATGTCTGATCAACAATACACACATG
>NC_061113.1:170234359-170342036 GCF_002878395.1 Capsicum annuum
TTTTGAACGCTGACACCCAAAAATAATAATACTGACAATAAGATACTGAGTATCTGAAGCTACTAGAGCTGACATCTGTACTTATCCATACTGAGAAATCGGATAACTGATATTACTGATATTTGATATTCGAATTCACTAACTCTGGAACACTGAACAAATGAATCTGAGATCAACCCTCATCTAGCAAGAAGTCTCTAGAACACTGAACAACTGAATCTGAGATCAACCCTCATCTAGCAGAAAGTCTCTAGAACACTGAACAGCTGAATCTGAGATCAACCCTTATCTAGCAGGAAGTCTCTAGAACACTGAACAACTGAATCTGAGATCAACCCTCATCTAGCAGGAAGTCTCTATACTCAACGATAATGATAATGGATAAATAAGTTCAAGAGCAACCCTCATCTCGCAGGAAGTCTCTCTACTCAAAGATAATGATAGAAATACTGGGAGGCCTGTATCTGACAGCCTCAACTTCTGTATATTAATTGAGTTCTTTTCTGAGACTGTTACTGAAACTATGGGAATGATCATTTAACCGACATGCCCCACTTACTATAAGTGGCATCTAACCTGTACCCCAGCTGAAAGGGTGTCAATACCGCACCACCAGTAAAGACAACTGCATAGGACCCTCTACTATCAGGACCTCAAATGAGAATGGTGGGACTCTCTACTCGCAAGACAACCACCTCATCTAACCCTCTACTCGTAGGATAGATGTCTCAACCTACGCTGGAAACGTAGTTCTGGATCATAAAGATTGCTGCCAAGAATCAAACCCTCTACTCGCAGGAATATTCCCATCCTTAGCTCGCTTGGTGCTGAATCCTACTCCCAACTGAAAGACATTTACCTGGTTCTTAACTATACTCAACTAAACTGAATCTGTTCTCACATTATGATACTTTATCAATATGGCAGAGTTCGCGTGATTCGGTTCTCTGACGGAGTATTTCTAATTGCCACTTACTTTTAAGATAATCTTACTATCTCACAAAATGTACAGAGGACTGTAACGGAATGAATTGATATGTAAGATTTCAGAGCTTCATGGCCCGATTATTCGATAAAGAATGATTTTCGAGATTACTGAGTTTTCCCCAAGTTTTGAAACTAACCAGGAGTTTATTGTTCATCACTCGATTGATATTACCATAAAACTGACTCTGCTCTAGACCAGCAGACTATTTCGGGCATACGTACCCCCAGCACACATTAGCATAAAGTAACACAAGATAGATAACTCATGCACAACATGCCCATAGGCCATCATACGCAACACATAATAGAGGACTTCACACTTAGCAAATCAAATGGTCTCATTTCTCTATATAAGCATCCAATCGAACACGTGGGGAGCATGCTTTGGGTCCACAACAAATACTACGCACAAACATCATAGTTACCTCAACAATTCATCATGGCATTCCATTATAGACCCACAACGCACCACAAATTCAAGGAAGTCAACTATCCATAGGAACAAAGCATGAATTTATCTTTTTAAGACCTAATGAACCACAATGCATAGTTTCCTATTCTCTTAAATATTTTGTCAAACATATGGTAGACATAAGTTAAGCTTATGGATATGGCATGAAATCATAATTTGGATAACAAACATATCAAATACTTAAATTCTTCTTCACATAGGCATTTTAGTAATTATCTTACATGCACCATTTATGGCATAGGTTTAATGCTCAATTTCATGCACCACAACACCATCATCCTTCAACTTCAACATCCACATTTCTCAATTTACAATCCAACTCACATTTAGAAAATATTTGACATGTCAATCAATAGTAGGGATATATAATTCCCAATAATAATTATCAAGTCATAACAAGGAAATAATGGAATAATAGTATAAATCAAGGCTTAACAATTTAAATCATCATATATTCATAATCAATTAATTTTGGACCTATTATGTTATTAAAACAAAATCTCTAGTCTCTTAGGTATTTTCACAAACACCTTACATGCACTTCTTAGGCATACGTGGATTCATCAAGATTACAAGTATTCAATCACCCATTTCATATATTTATACATCGTACACCACCATAGTTTCCACAAACATACAAAGATCCCTTCTTGGATATCATCAACTTCAACAACATAATTACCAACCATCACACAAATACTACACACATATACTTCAACCAACACACATAATCATCCCACACATATATCTCAACCATCATGTGAATATTACACACATACACAATGAAAATTTAGAAAGTATAATCATATATATATATATATATGTACACATGTATCTTGAGCCTTTGAAAAAGGATTTGTGGGATCTATGGACGAAAGTAGATAAACACTTGCATACCTTAGATTTTGTAGCCGAAGAGATTGACGCATGCAATTCACGAAGCGAAGCCTTGAATCGATTTTCCCCCAATTGGAACCCTAACCCTAACTCCTATTCTTCTCTCTCTCTATATATATATATATATACATACATATATTTTGAGAGAGAGAGATATAAGAGAAATGAGAGAAATTGAATAACAATTTTCAGCTCAAAGGGGGTATATATAGAGGGTTACCATAATGGGAAATGACCAAAATACCTTTAAAAATCAATTAATGTCAAATCTGCCCTTCTATCCAATAGGCTGAAGTAAATTAGTCATAACTTTTTACTTCGATGTCCAAATTGGATGAAACCAATTTCATTGGAAAGAAGACTCTCAAGGATTTCCGTTGATATATAGAAACTTACACAGTTCATTATGTATAAGGAGTTATGATCATTTGAAGTTGACCAAAAAAATCGCCTGGCTGCAGTATTTTTTTCTTTCCTGCACATTTTATTGTTCACAGTTCGATCGGAATGGTCGTAGTTTGATCGGAATTGTCGTAACTCATTGCTCGAGTGTCTGTTTTGGGTGATCCACATATCGTTGGAAATATTATTCGATGCTCTACGAAATGGTGGGTCGAAATACAAGAAATAACACATAGAAAATTATAAATCATTCTGGAAGATAGGATCCCAACACATTTACGCATAAAATTTCAACGAAAAAATTTTTCGGGGTATTACAGGTATTCCCCATCTCAATTATAGGATAAGCATCTTTATGGATAGGGGAACTTCCAAGAGGATCTATCACTAAATGGAACGAGTTGTGCAGGCAATTTTGGAAAAGGTTCTTTCTTCCATCCAGGATGTTGCAACTTAAGGATGAGATTTGTAACTTTACGCAACTACAGTCAGAGTTTATGTATGAGGCTTGGTTCAGGTTTAATAAGAAGCTGAGTAAGGTGCCCAGTCATCGAATTTGAGGGACAAACTTATTAGAGATATTCTACAGAGCCCTGATCATCAGTTCTAGAGCCATAGAAAACACCATCTCTGGAGGTACCTTTATGAGACTACGTTGGGAGGTAGCTTTAGATATTCTAGATCAGAGCTTGCTCACTAATTGAGAGTGCAAAACTCAGAAGGATGAGAGAGGATCTAGAACATATGCCATTGGTGCCTTTTATTACCAGAAAGTAGCTAATGATTTAGTACCATAGGAAATTGCGATGCTAAGAACTGATCTTGGGTTACAAGAAAAGCGGTTTGCAACAAAAATTTTTGAGAAAGTGAACACATTAGGAGCACAGGGTTCATCTTTCAAAGCTTATGAGCCAGCTTTAGAGGAGAAAGCCAATTATCTAGATCATCAGTTGGCGGGTTTTTGAGCCCAAGGGCAAGAAAACTAAGGTTGGAACTATTATGAAAGATACAAGGACCGCAGTAGGGAGCGAGATAAAGACTGAAGAATGAAAGATGAATATAGAGAGAAATGATATGGGTACATTCCTCCTAGCAGACGATTGCAGAATCAAGAATGGAAGAGATACTGACTAAGATGGTAAAGGGTCAAGAAAATTAGAAGAGCAAACTTAAGAAATCAAGGATGACGTTTCGGGGTTGACCTAGAAATTTTAATCTTATGATAGCAGTAGGAATAACAATTCGGGCAAATGTCAGGAACGCTGAACTAGAGGCAATCAGGTACCCTTCCAAGCATCACTGTACAAATTCTATAATACGAAGGTAATGTTCTTGCCATTACCACAAGGAGTGGTATCACTACTGCAGATCCTCCATTACCTGCTGCGAAAGCGCTAAGGCATAAAGTTGATGATAGATCTGAGATACATATTGCAAAGCTTGAAAAGGCAACAGGTGGTAACGGTAAAGTTGGTGAGGACAAAGGTAAGGGTTCAGTCATTGAGTCAGAAATAAGATAAATGTCAAGAACTCCCCCACTGTTTCCTTAGAGATTGAAGCACAAAAGAGAGAAAGGTAAGTTTTAAGTGATTTATTGAGATGTTAAAAGAATTGAGCGTGAACATACCTCTTCTTGAGGCGTCAGAACAGATACCTGGATATGTCAGGTTTATGAAGCAATTAGTTACAAAGAAGAAAAGGGCTACAATTGAGGATGTTGACAGGTTGAATCACTGTATTGCAGTCACGACTAAATCTTTATCCCAGAAAAAGGGTTATCTTGGAGCATTCACTATACCAGGCACTTTTGGGTCATCCCGGTTTGCCAAAGCATTAAATGACTTAGGAGATAACATAAATTTGATATCATTGGATGTATTCAAGCAATAGGGATTGAGCCCTCCTGAACTGACTACAATGTGATTGTTGATGGTTGACCACACTGTGAATAAACCTGTAGGCATCTCTTTTGATGTGATTATGAGAGTTGATAACTTTATATTTTTGGCTGACTTTGTCATTCTGGATAGTAGTTTGACAATGAGATGCCCATCATTTAGGAGATAATTTATCGCCAAAGGTAGAGCGATAGTTAACATGGAGAAGGGAGAGCTAAAGTTCAGAGACGGTAAGGAGGCCACGTTCAACATCTAAAAAATAACAAAGAAGCAGACTGACATGAGGGTGGTGTTGGTGATAGACTATATTGATGACCTAAGAGGGTATTCATATGGTTATCTTATGAATTCTAAGTAATCAAGGTACCCTCGTCATGCCGTGATGTTAAATCAAGCACTGGGTGGGAGGCAACCCAATATTGTAGTGTTCACTTTTGTTTGTTTTGATTTTTTAGGTTTATAGCTTATGGACTTACCCAAAATATAGTAAGACTACTACACTCATAAACTTAAAGGTAAGGGGACCATATGTCCAACTCATCAGGGTCATAAGTCCCACTCAAGCTAGGTAATGTGAATGGTAATCAAAAAGATAAAATTTTAAGGATGAGAATGGTTGTGGAATTTGGCACAAAATCAAGCTTTCAAAATTGTAAATTCAAGTTATAGAACCATAAGCAGATGGGTAAATATTAAAATGTAAATTTCAGGAAGTAAGAAGTTGGGCCAAAAAATTAGGACCACATATACCTAGCATATGGAGACCGCATGTAGGACATGCGCCCATAGGCTAGCCGCAAGTGGCTCGTTTGTAGGCCCAAATTCCAATTAAAATTTTGGGCCCACTAATGATTATTTAAGACCTAATTTGGCCCTCCTCACTATTTAAACATATTTTTCCTTATTCTAACCCATTTTAATCCTCAAAATCTCACTTCTCTCTTGAAATTCAACTTTCCTCTCAAAGCCTAAACTATTCCCACACTTAGAAAAAAGCCAATTTGAAACTTAATTGAGGTACCAACTTGTCATAACATACTAAAAACAAGTTCATATTTGGGTTTTGCTCTATTTCTTCATTGTTCTCTTCCGGATTCTCAAAGAAAATGTAACTTTCTCTGATTCTCATAGTTATATCTTGATTTAATTATTAACAAAAAAGTTGATATGTGTATGTCCATGAAACATATATAGAAACAATCATGATTGTGTATAGAAGCCTTGAAGTAGCCTAAAATCTTGTTGTAGGGCTTTGTTTCAAATTAAATTCTAAGGTTAGGCCCTGAACGAAAGTTGAATTTGAACAACTAGAGGATACCGAATGTTGGGCATGTTAGTTTGCATTGAAAATCATGATTCTTGATATATATGTGCTCATTGGACTGGTTGGGATTTTAAATAAGTTATAGGGGTCCCAGGATTTATCCGAGGTTACAGAGTAGGAGGAGTCATCAATGGTACACAAGTTTGAGAAGGGTACGACAACTTATACACAACCATCAAGAACACCCCAGTTTGAGGAGGGTATATAGTAGGATTCCCATAAGGTGCCCATTCCAGAAGAAGAGGCACCAGCACAATAGAGATAGAGTTCCGCCGCCCTTACACGTGCCTCAGAGGTACGACTTGATGAGGATAACCCGAGGTGGTGTGTGGAGGGAATGTAGATGGTATATGATATATACAGTCATATCTCAGAGACCGACAGGCCTAAGAAGCTTATTTTTTTAGAAGCATAAGATTGATTTATCTGTGCTGAGTAAAGTACTACAGTTGCAGGCTTTCTTTGATTGTTATCAGTTGGAGTGGATGACTAGTACACTAAGTTCTTACAATCTATGCATCATATCATTCCACAATAGTTCTTTCTTTGCACAGATTTTCAGTCTTAATAAGACATATAGAGTAGCCATATCTTGAGAAAACCCTTGTGAGAGGGGTCTGGGTTGATCTTTTAGCAGAGACTATCTGTTGGGTTATTTTTTGTTAGGACTATATCTCTCCTACATCCACAAGAGAGTATTACTAAAGATTGAGAGCCACATGAGATGGATATTTCATTCTAGAAGTGGAGCATAAACATAAGAAAGTTGAGATGGCTAATTGGATAGTTGGTTAAATTTCACCCTTTGGTGATGAGACCCCGTGGATCGAGGGACATGGTGTGATAAAGAAGTCTTCATTGACATTTGCTGCTAAGTTCTGATGGTTGATCATAAGTTTTCAACTTTTCTCGACTGCTTCAGATAATGTATTAACTTGAGAGGGAGCCTCCCTGATTGCTAATATAATGGTTGAGTATGGGATTGACTTTGCAGCCATCCTCCAACATGAGATCCATGATAAATCTTTTGGGGAGGCAATGAATTTTCTGTTCTCGTGCCTTATTCAAATATTGTGTGATGAGGCAGGCGTACCAAAGATATAGGGAGTCAATGAGAGAGTACTTGTGATAGCTACTGCACAGACAAAGACTATGAAGGATTCAACATACTCGACCTTTCCCACGAGACATAGTGAGCCTACCGTAGTACCTTGGGTCCAGTATGAGGGCCCTATAGTTTCCACAGATCCTAGCGATATTCCTGGAGGTGATGTGTGAGTTAGTATTGATCTTGAGATGAGGGAGAAAAAGGAGGCCCTAAATTTGAATACTCAGGGTGAGAGAGAACCGGCCACTTCTTCATCAGCCCTAGCTTCTAGTTCAAAGCTGGTGGGTACTTCTTCATTGCCCCCTTGCAAGTACACTATATCTTCTGCTATAGGTATACTCTAGTATTTCATGAGTTCTTGCAGAGCCTAGTGGAGAGTTAGAGAGTCATTGATGAGTAGTTACGTGCTATTGATACTAAGGTGGTTAATCTATATGGGAATATCCGGTTGTGGGTCTGGATTATACTAGAGATGCAAGAGGCTAGATGGGATTCCACACATAGAGCTTCTATGTTAGAGTTACGTGTTGATTTACAGGTACGTATCGATATTTTTTAAAAATATGTTGCTACCGCATTTGTAGAGATTGAGACACCAGATCTAGGTCATATTAGGGAGGAAGTAGACACTTTGCGAGCATAGGTATGCTCTCTTACAGAGAGCCATATAATGGTCCATTCTTTACTCATACCCCTAGTTGTTCAGATATTACCTCCGCACACACCCAGATATTTTGATTTATTTGTGGAGGATGAGGAGGAGGTCCTAGTGGTTGGGGCCAAAAGAGGACACTTGAGGGATCTATAGGACCCCAACATGCTATATGACCAAGCCTTTAAAAAGGACATACATTATTCAATAGATTCTACAGTTATTGAAAGGTAAAGACACGTATAGATAGTAGTAGGTGCTTTTTCTAGTAATGAACCGTTACCACCACCGTCTCTGCCAATAGATACATGTAACGATACAAAATCACCTCCCGGGATATCACACGGTGCTTAAGGCTACAAGTAGCCCCAAGCTAACCCTTTGAGACTGTTTCTACTAATAACACTCATTTAAATATGAAATAATTCAAACACATGCATAGTCATATCATATGAAGTGAGATAAAGAGAAAATACACGATCCAAACGACCACAATACTGGAATTCTAAACACAATCACAATCTGATATCTAGTCTGACAAAGCCTCTACTAATCCATGAACTAGAGAGTCATTCGGACAGGTCCCCAACTGACTCAAAATGAACTAAAAGTAATAACATAGTCTCTCAAATATGGAAATTTATTAAGATAGGTACTCGAACCATGAGGACTCACCACTGTGGAAATATAGACAGAGATACTTAGAAGTCACTGACGAGGCTGGGACTAAGAACCTGAACTTACATTATAAGACAATATAGCACATAGACGCATATGTGGATCAACAATTGGGAATGTACTGAGTATTTGGGGGTGCATGCATTTATATAAAACAACATCAAAACTTTTGAATCAAATCATATATGCAATAAGTAATGACTCACATGGCTCGTAAAAGTATAAAATGTAAAGCTCATGAATCATGTAAAATGGAGCATGTAACAAAAATCTCTTGAGTCATCATAGTTTAACTTTGAAATCAGTACTCTTCTCTTATTCTCATTACCCATAGGCTAAAGGAAACTTTAAACAATAATTTCAACTCAGTCATATGTCTCAGGGAGAGTAAAACTTCTTTAATGCTCAAGAACTCATAACTCTTTTGAACTCAAGTACTTGGAATTCGGAATTATATAACTTTGAAATATACTTGAAGGTATTTCATTCACTTTAGGAAAATATCTCGTTTCAAGTTATAGGGAAAAAATACTTATATCAAGGGAAAATACTTTAGTCTTAGGGAGCAAATCTGTAACTTTACTATTAGGAAAATAACTTGTATAAAAGGAGGTTCTCTTAACTGACATAAACTATGTGAGCTACATGGAGTATAACGTTTTGTCCTCCTAAGGAAGAGATCCCATATTGGGGAGGAGATTCATACTCTAGCCAGAGACTATAACCTCAATTCAGTGATCACTTATCTCGGCCTTGGGCCCAATATCTTGGGGTAAGAAACCGTAGCAACTTACCTAACTCGGTGCTAAATACTACTCCATTTAGTTTATCTCGCTCATCTCATGGAAATCCACTTTAAAATAATCTCATGGTTCATCAAGAGCCCAATAATCAAATTTGTAATCTCATGTAGTGAAGTGGATTTCAAAACTTCATGACCATTAGGTCAAAACATTTCTCAATATTCTGAAAATACTGAAATCATGGGTGTTTATAACATAAGAGTTCATAAACTTATAAATCTCAAGTAGGGCTCAATAACCCATAATTAAATCTCAAGTTAAAACTCATCAAAACCATAATAGATAGCATATAGATTCATAACTCATGTAGAAATCTGGAAATTTCAGTAATTTGTCTCAAAATCTCAACATACTCATATACTTCAATACCTCAAACATTTCAACTATAAATTTCTCAAGGATTAAAATCATGGGGTATAGACCCAGCTGCAATTTCTCAAGAAAACATGTGAAAACCATTCCATTAGACTCTCAATTCATGGGAAACATCAAAATATTACAATCAATAATAATGGGTGAAAAACCCTAATTCAAATTCATGTAAAATCTCATAGATTTCAGAAAATCATAGTTTAAAAAAGCCTTTGGGCATAAGGATGAAAGGATTACCCTTTTTTAAAACCCCACATAACTTAGATTATGAAATTGTTTGAACGAACTTGCTCTAAACTCTTCTTCTTACTATTAAGAGAGAGTTCTTGCAACCTTTGGACTTGAGGAACTCACATATCAACTCAATTTGTAGAATCCATGGTGAGTTCTTGAATTTCTTAGAGAAGAGTTTTAGATTTGATCTTGAGGGAGAAACCCTAGATCTCTTGTGTTTTGCATGATGAATGAAGCTATTTGCTTCGCTTGGAATATATATGGTTGATAAAAGCATGGAAAGATCGAAAAGTCCCTTGTTAAAATTAGTTTAAAATACTAAATGGGCGTTATGACGGTCGAAGCGACGGTCCATCGCAAGTCGGATGGTCCGTTGGATCGTCCGTCGTACGTTGGACAGAAAATGAACACACTACCTCGACGCGATGATCTCAGCGATGGTTTATCACATACCCAACAGTCCGTCAGATCGTCCATCGCATGTTGGTCAGGATTAGGCCATACTGCCTGAGCGCGACGGTCCTAGCGACGGTTCGTCGCATCCTTGACGGTCCGTCATTTTGGCCATCACACTTGGGATAGAAAAGGGAGTTACTGCCTTTGTTGTGATGGGCCAAGAGACAGTCCATCACAGACTCGACAGTCCGTCAGATCGTCTGTCGCACCTGAGGCGATTCTGACAACTCTCAGTAAAACGGCCATAACTTCTCACCCTGATACCAAATTTGGACGAAATTGATATCGTTGGAAATCTAATTCCATTATCTACATGACAAAAATTTAAATTTCAGAAAATTCTATATGGTTTAAACACCAATCACTTGGTAAGTATCTTCTCAATCTTTTAGGGCCAAAATTACACTTCACTTAACACTCTCTAAGGCTCGGACTACGAGGGAACTTTTTAGGGTCTTGCAATATCTCCCCATTGGAAACATTCATCCTCAAATTTCTCTAGTTAGACTTAGAATATAGGAAAAATAGAGTACAAATAACTGAAGAAATTTTTTTTTTTTTTGCTAAACAGCTCAAAATCTCTCTAAACTCTCGAATGCCTCGGAAATTGCAAGAACTCATGCAAGAATAGATATATATAGCTGAACTTTAGATTAGAAGGGTTGAATTAAGGAAGAATAATTCCTTCAAATTGATCTGAACTCGCGAAAAAAAGATGCGGGTACTTGGCTTGCATGTCTGCTTCTGCCTCCCAAGTAGTGCCCTCAACTGACTAGTTCCGCAACAAAACTTTGACTAAGGGACTTCTTTGTCCCTCAGTCTACGGATCTAAAAATCTAGGATCTCAATAGGAATCTCATCGAATGAAAGCCTGTTCTAAATATCAGCACTCTCTAAGGGATCTGCTACAACAAAATCACCAATATGCTTTTTAAGCATGGAGACATGAAAAACAGGATGAACAACTAACAACTCTGCGGGCAACTCAACCTTATAGGCTACTTTACCAACACAGCTCAAGACTCTATACGGGCCAACATAATGGGGACTAAGCTTTCCCTTTTTATAGAACCTTTTCACCCCTTGTATGGGTGAAATCTTCAAGTATACGAAATCACCCACCTTAAACTCAATATCTCTTCTCCTTACTTCGGCATAAGACTTTTAACGACTCTGAGCTATCTTCAACCTTTCTCTAATCAACTTAACTTTCTCCATA
Organism: Capsicum annuum; assembly: GCF_002878395.1. Classification (NCBI taxonomy): domain Eukaryota; kingdom Viridiplantae; phylum Streptophyta; class Magnoliopsida; order Solanales; family Solanaceae; genus Capsicum; species Capsicum annuum. Next base: position 170,245,862 of record NC_061113.1, read on the forward strand.
GCTTCAAAAACTACATCAGGCCCAATCACGGTAGCTTGTCCCACTTCAAACCAACCTACGGGTGATCTACATCTCCTACCATACAAGGCCTCAAATAGTGTCATCCTGATGCTAGCATGGTAACTATTATTATAGGCAAATTCTATCAATGAAAAATGCTTATCCCAACTACCTTTGAAATCAAAAGCACATGCCCTCAACATATCTTTTAGGGTTTGAATGGTCCTCTCAGCCTAACCATCTATCTGCAGATGAAAAGCAAAACTCAAAAGAACTTGCGTACCAAGACCCTGCTGAAACGCCCTCAAAAACTAAGAAGTAAACTAAGTGCCCCTATCCAAAATGATGGATGAGGAAACTCTATGCAACCTGACTAACTCCCAGATATACAATCTAGCATAATCCTTAGCTGTATAAGATGTGTGCATAGGCAAGAAATGCGCTAACTTGGTCAGCCTATCCACAACAACCCAAATAGAATCATGATGACGACGCAAAAGGGGTAAACCAGCCACAAAGTCCATATTCACCACCTCCCACTTCCGAGTGGGTATACCAAGATCTTGCATCATACCACCAGATCTTTGGTTCTATACCTTAACCTATTGGAATATTGCACACTTTGCTACAAACCCAGCTATATCTTTCTTCATACCATTCCACAATAGATTTCCTGTAAGTCACAGTATATCTTAGTAGTGCCAGGATGTATGGACTACCGCGCACTATGTGCTTCAACCATAATCCTCTATCTCAGATCATCAATACATGGAATACACAATATACCCTACAATCTCAACACACTATCTCCCCCTTAGGATAAAACCTCTACCTTTTGGTCCTTAACTGAATCCTTCAGCCTCACCAAACTAGGATCTCTATCTTGATTCTCCTTCACTTTTGAAACTAAAGAGGATTTGAAACTACTCTACACCAAAGTACTTCCCTCAGATGAATCAAGCAATCTATCACCCAATCTATACAAATGATACACATCACGAGCTAACTCTTTCTTACGCTCCTCTACATGGGCAACACTCTTTTTTACGCTCCTGTATATGGGCAACACAGTTATATCATAGTCTTTTAACAACTCTAACCACCTTCTCTTCCTAAGATTTAACTCCCTCTAAGTAAATACATATTACGGGCTCTTATGATCAGTAAACACATCAACATGAACACCATAAAGATAGTATCTCCAGATTTTCAAAGCAAAGACCATAGCAGTTAACTCAAGATCATGGGTTGGGTAATTCTTCTCATGCGGCTTTAACTGTCTAGAGGTATAAGCTATAACCTTACCTTTTTACATTAACACACAACCCAACCCAACTCTAAAGGCACCACAATACACCACAAAACTATCTATACCATCAGGCAAAGTCAACATAGGGGCTGAAGTAAGTTGAGTCTTCAACTCTAGAAAACTCTTCTCACAGGAATCTGACCACTGAAACTTAACTTTCTTTTGAGTCAACCGGGTCATGAGAGACACAATAGAAGAGAAACCTTCAATAAAATAATGGTAGTAGCTCGCTAGACCTAATAAACTTCTAATGTTAGACTTAGAGATAGGTTTAGGCCAATTTCTTACAGCTTTTGTCTTTTGAGGATCAACTCTAATACCTTTGGCTGAAACAGTATGACCCAAAAAGGCTATAGACCTTAGCAAAAATTCATACTTACTGAATTTGGTGAACCACTGGTGATATCTAAGAGTTTCCAAGACAATTTTAAGTTGATTTGCATGGTCACTCTTATTATAGGAGAATACAAGGATGTCATCTATGAAGACAATGACAAACATATCAATATATGGCTTAAACACTCGATTCATGAGGTCCATGAAGGTTACTGGGGTATTGGTTAGCCTGAAAGACATGAACAGAAACTCAAAGTGACCATAGCCGGTTCGGAAGGCTGTCTTTGGAATATCACAGTCCCTCACTTTAAGTTGATGATAGCCGGATCTAAGGTCTGTCTTGGAGAAATAACTTTCACCTTGCAACAGATCAAATAGGTCATCAATTCTTGGAAGAGGATACTTATTTTTTATTGTGACCTTGTTAAGCTGATGATAGTCAATGAACATACGCAAATAATCGTCTTTCTTTCGCACGAATAAGATAGGTGCGCCCCAAGGAGAAATACTGGGCCTAATGAAACCTTTGTCTAAAAGATCCTTGAGTTGCACTTTTAACTCCTTAAGCTCTGCAGGTGCCATATGGTATGGTGGAATAGAAATAGGCTGAGTATTGGGAAGAAGTTCAATCCTCAATTCTATCTTTCTATTGGGAGGTACCCCCGGGAGATCTTCTGAAAAAACATCTGGAAACTTATTAACAATATCGACTGACTAAATGTTAGAGCCTCGGACTTAGTATCTTTGACTCCAACTAGGTGATAGATGCAACCCTTCGATATTAGCTTTCTGGCTTTGAGATAGGAGATAAAATGACTCTTAGGAGATACCAAACTCCCGGACCACTTAAAACTTGTTCATCAAAAAACTAAAACTTGACCACATGGGTATGACAGTGTATAGATACATAACAAGAATGAAGCCAGTCAATACCCAGAATAAGGTCAAAATCCACCATGTCTAACTCTATCAAATCCTCAAGTATGACTCTATAAAGAACAGTAATAGGACAATCTCTATACACTTGTTTAGCAACAACTGATTCCCCTACTAGTGTAGAAACTAAGAAGGGTTCAAAAATCTTTTTGGGACTTATTTTAAAATTTACAGCTATAAGTGGGGTCACATAAGAGAGACTTGACCCGGGGTCCAACATCGAGAGAGTCCTCCTACTCCTGACAGGATGGTAAGGCATAGAATCTATTCTAGTGCTGATATCTAGTAGTGCTAGATAAAGCACCCTGAGTAGGGGCGGGATGGGGTATAGGAGTTGGTACACTAGTAGCCTTTGCTTGAGGTCGGGCATCTCTTTTCCCCTGTCTAGCATGAGGACAATCTCTAAGCCTGTGGCCCTAATTTCTAAAACCAAAATAGCTCCTCAAATCTATGAAATACTCACCGGGATGATCCCTACCATACCTAGCACAAGGAGGATAACGAGGCCTGTTACCAACACTGTTCTATGATCTAGACATAAAAGATTTGCCCCTTGCTCCTACCTGACTCTAGGCGCGGGAGCACTAGCTGATAAAGGCGCTGGCATAGACAGACATCTCTAAAACTGAGAGTGGTTCCCTCCATGTAACCTAGGCTATCTAAACTCATGCTGCTCAGATTTAGCCCTCTTGTTACCCTCACTCTCTCTCTCTCTAATCTTATCCTCTTCTATCTACTGGGTATACATCATCAACCTAGCTAGATCCATATCCCTATGTAGCATCGTATCCCTACACTCCTTCAGTACCAACATAGAAACACCAGTCATAAACTTGCTTATACTAACCCGGGTGTCAGAAATCAAATCAGAAGCATACTTGGCCAACTGGTTGAACTTCAAGCAGTACTTCTTAACAGTATTGGAGCCCTGCCTCAAGTTCATAAACTTCTCAATCTTTGCCTCCCTCATCTCAAATGGAAAGAACTTGTCCAAGAATGCATCTTGGAACACCTGCCAAATCATAGGAGAGCATTATCACCTCTACTCTTCCTCTATGATACAACCCATCCATAAGCAATGTCCTTCAGTCTATAGGATGCCAACTAAATACTTTCTTTCTCAGAAATATGCATTACTTATGTAATTTTTCTCACCTTCTCAAGGTACAACTGTAGGTCCTCATCTGCCTAAGACCCATAAAACTCTGGCAAATTCATCTGCATAAAATCACAAATCCTAGCCACAACTATATCACCTCCCTCCTGAATAACAACTACAGCCTGGTTATTATCCTGAACATTGGCGATGACTTCTTGGGCTAACGTATGAAAGGTCACCAAAAACTCGGCATGAGACACAATCTAATTCAACTGATTAATAGGTGGGGGTTGCTCATCATCATTCTTCTGGGCATTTACTCTTTGGAGAGGCATTTTCTGAAATAGAAGAGCACAAATTATTAGATGACAGGGACAACTATAGGCATGATAGAATCTGAAAGAAGAAACAAATTTTTCCTAAAATATCTCGTATCCTCTTACTCATAGATGTGGCTGTCTACACACTGATGGTCAAAACTCTACTTAACGCGGCTTGTTAGACTCCCTAGGACTTCATAAAACCTTAGGCTCTGATACCAAGTTTGTAATGACTCAAAATCGCCTCCCAGGACATCACACGGTGCTTAAGGCAACAAGTATCCCTAAGCTAACCCTTTGAGTCTGTTTATACTAATAACACTTATTTTAAGATGAAATAATTCAAACACTAGCATAGACATACCATATGAAGTGAGATACTGAGAAAATACTCAATCCAAATGACCATACTACTGGAATTCTCAACACAATCACAATCTAATAAGTAGTCTGACAAAGCTAATCCATGAACTAAAGAGCCATTAGGACAGGTCCCCAACTGACTTAAAATGAACTGAAAGTGATAACATAGTCTCTCAAATATAGATATGTCTAAAGATAAGTCCTCGAACCTTGAGGACTTACCACTGTGGAAATACAAATAGAGATACTCGAAAGTTACTCATGAGGCTAGAACTGAGAACCTGAACTTACATTATAAGACAATATAGCACATAGATGTATATATGGATTAACACTTGGGAATATACTGAGTATGTAGGGGAGCATGAATTTATATAAAACAACATCAATACTTTTGAATCAAATCATACATGCAATAAGTAATGACTCACATGGCTCATAAAAGTATAAAATGTAAAGCTCATGAATCATGTAGAATGGAGCATGTAACAAAAATCTCGTGAATCATCATAGTTTAACTTTGAAATCAGTACTCTTCTCTTATTCTCATTACCCATAGGCTAAAGAAAATTTTAAACAATAATTTCAACTCATTCATATGTCTCATGGAGAGTAAAACTTCTTTAATGCTAAAGAACTCATAACTCTTTTGAACTCAAGTACTTGGAATTCGAAATCATATAACTTTGAAACATAATTGAAGGCATTTCATTCACTTTAGGAAAATATCTCGTTTCAAGCTTTAGGGAAAAATACTTATATCAAGGGAAAATATTTTAGTCTTTGGGAGCAAATCTGCAACTTTATCATTAGAAAAATAACTTGTATCAAGAGAGGTTCTCTTAACCAACATAAACCATATGAGCTATATGGAGTCCAACGTTTTGTCCTCCTAAAAAAGAGACCCCACATTGGGGAGGAGCATCATAATCTTTCCAGGGAGTATAACCTCAATTCAGTGATCACTTATCTCAACCTCGGGCCCTATATCTCGACCTTAGGCCCAAAATCTCAAACCTATAGTGGCACATAGTTCTGAGGTAAGAAACCATGGTAACTTACCCAATATGGTGCTAAATACTTCTCCCTTTAGTTTATCTCACTCATCTCATAGAAATCCACTTTAAAATAATCTCATGGTTCATCAAGAATCCAATAATCAAATCTATAATCTCATGTAGTGAAGTGGATTTAAAAACTCCATGACCATTAGGTCAAAACATTTCTCAATAATCTCAGAATACTCAAATCATGGGTGCATATAGCATAAGAGTACATAAAATTGCAAATCTCAAGTAGGGCTTAATAACCCATAATTAAATCTCAAGTTAAAACTCATCAAAACCATAATAGATAGCATATAGATTTATAACTCATGTAGAAATCTAGAAATTTCAGCAATTTATCTCAATATCTCAACATACTCATATACTTCAATATCTCAAACATTTCAACTATTAATTTCTCAAGGATTAAAATCATGGGGTATAGACCCAGCTATAATTTCTCAAAAAAACATGTGAAATCATGCCATTAGACTCTCAATTCATGGAAAACATCAAAATATTGCAATCAATAATAATGGGTGAAAACCCCTAATTTAAATTCATGTAAAATCTCATAGATTTTAGAAAATCATAGTTTAAATAATCCTTTGGCCACAAGGATGAAAGGATTACCCTTGTTCAAAATCTCACATACCTTAGATTATGAAATTGGATGAACGAGCTTGCTCTAAACCCTTCTTCTTGCTCTTGAGAGAGTGTTCTTGCAACCTTTGAACTTGGAGAACTCAAATCTCAACTCAATTTGTAGAATCCATGGTGAGTTGTTTGATTTCTTGGAGAAGGATTTTAGATATGATCTTGAGGGATAAACCCTAGATTTCTTGTGTTTTGGATGATGAATAAAGTTATTTGCTTTGCTTGGAATATATCTGGTTGATAAAAGAGTGGAAAGACCGAAAATCCTTTTGTTAAAATAAGTTAAAAACACTTAACGAGGGTTGCAACGGTTGAAGTGAGGGTCCGTCGGATCGTCCGTCGCACGTTGGCCATAAAATAAACACACTACCTAGATGCAACGGTCTCTACGATAGTTCATCATATACCCGATGGTCCATCAGATCGTCCATCACACGTTGGCCAGGATGAGGCCACACTGCCTGAGTGCGACGGTCCCAACGACGGTCTGTTGCATCCTTAATAGTATATCATTTTGGTCATTGCACTTGGGCTACAAAAGGGAGTTACTGCCTTGGTTACAACAGACCGAGCGATGGTCCATCGCAGACTCGATGGTCTGTCAGATCGTCCATCGCACCTGGGGCAATTCCGACAACTCTCAGTAAAACGGTCATAACTTCTCACCCTGATTCCAGATTTGGATGAAAGTGGTATCATTAGAAATCTAATTCCATTCTCTACATGACAAAAGGTTAAATTTAAGAAAATTCTATATGGTTTAAATACCAATCACTTGGTAAGTCTTTTCTCAATTTGTAGGGATAAAGTGTATGGTTTAAATACCAATCACTTGGTAAGTCTTTTCTCAATTTGTAGGGCTGAAACTACACTTTACTTGACACGCTCTAAGGCTCAGACTACGAGGGAACTTTATGGGGTCTTACAATATACCCCCATTTATGAATTCTCATGACATGGACGTATTGTGCATTCTAGGTATGTCCTTATTCTCTTTGTTTTATATTATTTTATAATATTGGGAATAATGTCCTATTTTTAGTAGGGGTGGGTTATACCATAGCTGCCGTGGGTCCTTTTTATTGTGCTTCTTTTCCTGTCGGTCATGGTCTGGTTGTAGAATTGGCATGTCTAGGTTAATTTGTGTTGTATTAGGTTTTGTTTCATATTGTATTGTGTTCTTATGTAATTAGGAGATTTGTAAGTATTTAGGTCATTTGTCATATTTTTTGATTGATTTTTGAGAAAACTGATACCCCTCCAAAATTTTAGAATTGTGTGAATGAATATATGTGTGAAAATTATGGATCTTGTTAGCATTAGGATTACGTACATGATAATCACTTGCTAACAATTGCATAAACCAGATAAGTAGTAGTTTGTAATATTGACTCTGTGCCATGTGTGTGGGAGATGCTACTTCATTCCCATTGTGTGTTGAATTTAAAACTTGCCCGATTAGTTTTTCCTAGGTTGAAGGATAGTCGGTTAAGAAATAATCATAGGTCATTTTTTTAATTTTATTCCACCTTTAGCCTAAATGACCTTCTGAATGTTAATTAGTATCCCTTGATCCCTACTTTGAACATTGTGCACCTTCTCATTTCTTATTTTTTCTTATTTCAATTTCACCTTCTCATTTATGTTGCAATAACCTATTTTGGCTCGTTCCTCCTTGGACATTGTGCACCTCAACTCAGGAAAATCACCTAAGTTAAAAGTGTCTATTATAGGGGTGTGATATAAAGTGGGTATGTAGGAGGAAAAAATAAGAGAAAAAGTTAGTAGGGATTAGTGTGGTAGCAAAAGAAAAAGAAAAATAAAAAGAAAATTATGAAAAAGTGAAACAAAAAAAGAAAGAGTAAAAGCCATACCCAACCTAAATGTGCAATAAAGAATAAAAAGGGAGAAATAAGGGTGGAATACAAAGAAAAGATAGATAATGAGTGGATCCCAAAGTTAGTGTAGTGCCAAGGAGGCTTAGTCACTTGATATGTCCATATGTACCATACCAGCCCCTAAGCCTATATTAAAAGCTAAGAAAAGCCCTATAGTGATCCTAACTTAACTGTCTAAATGTTAAGATAAAGAAAATAAGGGCAAGCCTATGGTATTTGATGCACATTGATTGGAACTTCTCTTTGGAGTGTGAGGGCTTATGAGTCATATTACTAGTTGCTTACGTTTTTGGGTAGTGTAACTTGTACAAATGCATGGTTGTTTGTTGCTAATGTAATTCCATACCTTGATCCCATTGTGCCAAATTGTTGTGCTTTATGTTTATAAACATTTGATTTTGAAAGGTTGGAATAGGAGAGGGTCTTGTGGTTTGAGCTTAAATTATTACTTGACTAGATTCTCTTAGTTAATCATTGTGTTTTGTTTTGCTTTGATTATGTTGAGCGTTCTAAGTTGGTGGTGTTGTGTGCTATAGAAATATAGCACTTTCGATGCTTAAAAATATTAAAATATTTAGGTTTCTTAGGTTGTTTTGTTAGATATGATGTGTTTTGGGTATGTTTTGCAGAAAACTAGATTTTGGATGCGAAGTTTAAGAAAATGATGAAAAATAGAGTTTTTAGGTACCTATGTATGTAACACTTTCCGGATGTATGTGATCAAAGCATGTGTTGAAACTTGAAGTTTGGAAGCTTGGTCAATAGAGTTAGAAGGCTTGGCACTTACCTATGTCTACATGGACCACATGTAGCACATGTGGTCTGTATAAGACTAAGGTAAGTATCAAACTTGAAGATCTAGAGGTTGAAATAGTTAAAAACGAACTTCCAGTACTTATCTATGACAACATGTGGACCGCATATGGTACATGTCAACCACATATGGTTAAGGTAAGTGCCAGAAGTCCAAAGTCTAGAGAGTGGAAGGGGGTAGGAAAATTTTTTTTCACTTACCCATGCCTATATGTGCCCAGGGTCAGGCCACATGTGGCATATGAGCCCAAGGTCAGGCCACATGTAGACACAGTTAAGTGGACACCAAATCTTTTTTGCACTTTTTCGTCCAGGCTTTGATTTTAGGGTTACCTTATGTACAATAAATACCCCTTATGTGTTTTTTAGTAGACATTATGCACTCTTAATACTGACAACCATATTTTGATTCTGAGATCAAATTTTGGTCTTGAAATTCTCTTGTATTGATTTTGGTTGATTAACTAAATCAAAGTTTTGGGTTTTTAGTTGTGATTATTATGATTACATTTCATGCTTTCAATTATTAATGTTATTGATTCTTTCACAAGCATGATCACCTAAATAACCCTTAGCTAGGGTTGTGGAAACCCTGATGAATTGATGAAGTAGGGGAAAGTGTTATGTTGTTTTAAACGAATGCCCATGCATGGATTGTATTATCATCACATTAATAGTTATCTTAGCGGTTGTAAATGTTAGGATCTTTCCTAGATTATTGCTACTTACTCCAAAAGAGAAGTGGTGACTAGGAAAAGATAATTACAATAGTACTTTGAAGTTTAACTGTCGATCCACGCCACTAGGTATTATCTAAGTAAGATGGTTAGTTATCATCTAATAACTGGAGATTCAAAAGGTAATAGTTAACTGGGATCTAGGATAAGGGTTTATAAGACGACATCTTGAGACTCAAAAGGTAAAGGGTGAAATCAGTCAGCTTATCCAAAATATGACTGGTGGTACATAACTTATCAGATTCTATATGCAAGGTATCAAGTTGGTTCAATAAAGCACGATAAGCCTACGGAGTTGAGAAGCCAAGGGAACACAATCCTTGTGTTCATCAACGACTGATTAAGACCAAATTTTATATCCTCTACTTGTTCGATATTGATACTACAAACCCCCCATTTACTTTTCCAATTTTGCCTGTTTATTACAATAGATGAAACCACAATTCGACGTATTCCCTTGGGATTTGACCCAACCTTTGTTGGGTTACTATATTTGATAGAGACCGCATAATATTAAGATTAAAGGTGTAGCTTGGGCATTATCAAGTATCTTCATACCAATTACACTTGAAAGCTCACATAATCATTCCAAACTAATCCACGTAACCATTAGACTCTCAAGATCCATTAAAAAATCCAAGACATGGCCACCAAGTGCCTTTTAAATCTATTTTAACCAATTATCCAATAATCCAATGAAATGAATTCATAAGTTAAATTTTGCAAATATCCATGTTCAAAAACCAAATTTACTAAGTGGGTTGGGGTTCATTCCATTACCAAGAGAAAAAGTCATCAATTTTGGTAACCAATGTTTCCCATTCTACTTCCCATAACAATGCATCCATTCTGTCGAAAAACTAAAAATTAAAGAATAAATCATCAATTTAAAACATGGGAAAAGTTATTTAAGTGGTACCAATCAAAACTCCTCAACCCAATTTCAAACCTATCAATTCAAACCACACGGATAATGAGTAAATAAATACCTCAATGTAAAATTAAAGTTGGAGAATGAGATACATGCCTGAAATACATAAGAAATTGAAGTAAATTCAAAGTTTAGAGCTTGGATAGTGAATCCTCTATAAAAACCCTTGAGTTTTATTGGGTTTTAATAGAGAATGAATGGTGTTTTGATCTTTAAAAACTAAAAGAAAAAGTTTATTTTATTTTTATAAGTTGTTTAAGGAGGCAAAAGACCCTTACCCCAAGTGAAAAAAACTGGATGAAATTAAAATAGCACCATGGCACGCCGCTATTGCAGAGGATAGCCTCTATTCCACACCCTTATCATGGAGGCTAACCGCTGTGGCACACCAATATCATGAAGGCTCACTGCCTCGGTGTTCCAAAATGACCCCGAATCGATTCCAAAAATTTTGAAACTTTTCAAAAACACCCTTTTAACACCCCTAAACATAATTAAAATAAAAATTTGACATTACGAACGCGGGAGGGTCAAAAATAAAATCATTGATATTTTACAGGGTCTTACATAGTTTGAGTTTGGTGGTTACGGTGTGGAAATATCCATGATTATAGTTTCAAATTGTGGATACTTGGTTTAATTATTGTTATTACTTTTTCTTGATTGCATCCACGGGCTTATGGGGGACACATGTTGGGTTATTTAATTACTTGTTTATGTCTTCTGGGCTTATGGGGCCCAATTATGTTAGAAGTAGCTATGTTCTCTTTACTTTTATTATTCCGATTGTTTACTTTCCGTACTTGGAGTATTATTCTAGGTTTGCTCTTTTCCCTTGAATTAGTTTACTTATCTCGCATCTTATTGTATTTATATTATGATTTTGCTCAGTTGGCTGATGAAGCTTACAAAGTATCCATGGCTTTGCCTCTCATTCTATACTTTTATACCTTTTTAGTGCAGATCTGAGTACTAACCACCTTCGTTGACTCTACGATTATAGTAGTCAGAGTTCGAAGACTGGGTGAGCTTTTGGGATCGAGTTGACCTTTTCTTCATCTTCTATTTTTGGATAGTCTTTCTATTTTGAGACTATTTTATATTTGAATTTTATAGTACTCGTATTCTGTTGATTAGAAGCTCTTGTACCGACCTTACTAGGTCGTGGGGTGATATTACTTTTCTTTTATATCTCTCCCCTAATGTTATTATTCTTATGATTTATTTCTTGTAATTCATTTACTTTCACACCTCCAACATTTATGCCATTTACACTAAGTAGCCTATTAATTATATATTTTGGGCTATGATTTGGATTATCTACTGGTAACATAAAGTAGGTGCCATCATGACTTGGGAATTTGGGTTGTGACAGTAGACGGTCAGTTACGTTAAAATATATGTACACAAATTTTGAAAGATTCATTGCTGTAGTCAATAAATATTTTTATTCTTGTATTTTATCTTTATTTCAAAAGTTAGTCTGTGACTTTAGTTTTCCATCAGTACTGTGCATGTAATTTTTTTGTTATGCTAGGCTAGAGTATGGTCACATCCAGGGTATAGACTTAGGTCGCGACATTACATTATTACACTTTGAGGATACGAAGGTAGTTTTCGAGCATGCGAGTATATAATTTACATCAAAACTAGATATATATATGTGTGTGTGTGTGTGTATAAAGATATAGATATATACGGATATATATACATATATATGTATTTACATACATACATATGTATCATGTCAGCTTGCTAATATAAAAGAAATTATCACAGTCCGAGTCTACACCAAAAATTAGGCACAATGCTAAGAACCACAAGTTATCTCAAGCGAACCCTTGGTACTGGAATATTACTAAAAATAATATTAAAATATTAATTTGAAACATAAAAGATAACTGAAATGGGTAACCTAAAAATAAATTGAAATTTTTGAAATGATAATTCCTACTATGTCTGAAAGCCTCTACTAAATTAATGAATTACTAGGACAGGACCCCTACTAACTCTAAACAACTTAAATAAAGTCTAAAAAGAAACAATTGGAATTTCAAGATGTCTCCTAAATGATGAGGACTCACCAAATCAAATACTGGAAACTAGGATCCATAATAACCACTTGTGAGAGTGACTACACGAACTATATCATAATAGGATATAGAGCAACAAAAAGGTATGCGGTCAGTACTATAGGGTATACTAAGTATGTGAGATATGGTAATCACGTATAAAATAGAGAGATAAAGTAGTACATTTAAAATCATAGTGTAATAAGTAAATTAGGTATCATGTTGTACAACTGGTCATCGTTGCACTATTGAAACATAAATTAACCTGCAACCATAGATATACCCCTAAAAAGAGATATAATAAGTGTAGTATAAATACAAAACAAGCATACTGGTAGGCATGATCAGCTGACCAGGGTCAGAAAACATATTACAATATGTAGAAATCAAGAAGAGATCATGACAATATATACTTAGAAACTTATCATACTTAACCTGCTATGACTTCCAACCTCACCACCTTTTATTTAATAGCATAATTACTTTATCCTCATAGCATGACTAAAGGACATAATTCCATGTAACAACCAAACCCATATCTCTTATGAACTCCTTTATCATAAATAACTCTATACTTTTCTCTCTCTCTCTCTTTAATACTCTATTGTTACAACCCTCGCTACCTATTATGCTACCATTGACCATCAAAATTGTAACAACCAAGATAATTAATAAGACAAAAAAATTTCAAAAAGATACACTATAATACATATCATGTATGTAACTATATACATAGGAGAATAAGATTATACACAATTTAGGGCATACCTTATATTCACACTTTGCTGCAATGTACAATCACAACCATCAATTACTAACCACCGATTATCCTTTTTTGTACATTTCATTAAAAGTTATTCATATCAAATCACTCAATAGAGTCCTTTTCCTTGGATGATTATTATTTTCAAATAAGATTTTATTTTCACCTTTTTTAATTTTTGATGGATTTTTAGGGTTTTGCCAGTAAAGCTTGAAAATGATTTTTCTTTGATATGGACTTTATTTTAAACTCATTTTAATGTGGTTTTATCTAATAGAATTCTTTAACCTTACAAAATGTATTTTAAAAAAACAGTTTTGCCCCTTTTATTTTCGAACTCGTCTTTAGAATCTATCTTGGACTCAGTATAAATATAGGCAATATGGGTATCATTAGTATTTTTATTATGTAGATGCTATATTTTAATATTATAGTTTATTCTGAGGTTGTTCTTGAGGGAAAGCTCCAAGTTGAAATACTTTAGACTAGGATTTTATCGTTTTGAGGTAGGTTATGGCTTAACTTCTTTCAGATGAGTAGGATAGATATAAATAAGTAAAACATGCTATGGGTTAAGGAAAAAATATGCAATTTATATTTTGAGATTACTTTTACTATTGTGTGCATGTGTAGAGCTTATATTCTATTATGGTTGATTTGTGATAAATGATATTTTGTATAGCTCATATAGAGGCTTTATTTGCCATTATTGGCCTTATCTGTGCAGCTAAATGCCTTTATTATAGATATGATACCCATGCAGGGGATTTTTTGCTAATATAGGCCTTGTTTGAGCATTGATTTCCTATATCATGATAAAATACCCAAGTAAGGGGTTGATATGATATTAATGATGCCTTACATGTATATTTATTCTGGTGGTGCGTAATTGAAGTTGATGAATCATGAATTGTGGACATATTGAGTTAATTTTTGGTCTCACTTATATAAATATATCCATGTTGGATCAATAGGATATTATCATATTGATTTGATTGTGAGCATTACATCCTTATTTTTTACATATACATTCATGAGATATTAGTACTACTGAGAAATACATTTTTGAAAGAAAATAAGACACTTTTATGAAAACTCTCTCTATGAACACGAGTCGGAGAGGTGAGAAGAGTTGAGATTTAAATTAAGATATAGTATATGGGTTTCAAATCCCCCTAAAGTCCTACTTGGTAGGTGCAAGCTCGATGGGTGCATACAGAAAGTAATGTGATGACTTAATCATTTATCACATCTACATTACATTACATTGTATCGCACATATATTTTGTTTGATTTTCCCAGTTTTATTGTCTTGTAATTAGGTTCAGTGTATTTTTATATATGTGTGTATGTGTGTATGTGTTGTTCAGTTTCTGTGTGTATATATATATGTGTGCGTGTCTTTGTGTATTTGTGTTGAGCTATCATTTGGGACTTTTCTACTTGCAGGTGATGTGCTCATAGTAATTTTACTTGCCTTATTTCCTACTTTGCTTATTCAGTCTATGATACCTACTAAGCCTAAGTGGACCGTACTCACCTTTATTGTCCCTTCCGATATAGATTTGATTATGAGTACAAGTTGTGGTAGCTGACTTCGTATAGATTTGGAGTAGTGTTTGAGGTACTAGGTGCTCTATGAATTTCAGGGTTAACTCCAGGCCACTTCCTATTTTAATCTGTATTTATTTTGGTTTCAGTGACATATTTGTATTTTCAAATTTGGTTATATACTATACACTTTTATATTATGACACTAGATTTCGCAAATTATGAGATTTCTTTCAACCATCTACTTTAATTATTTTTACATATTGGCTTGAATGCATTCTAGAAGTCTTGGTTTTGTTATGTTGTTATTGATTTTATTTTTTCTTTGTCAATTTGGGTGATTGGCTTACTTATCAACGCTGAGCCACGATAGGTGCCTTCACGACCCTTTTTGGGTCATGACATGCCAACTAGCATACTTTTTATAAACTTTTAAGGTTACTATTGTAATGACCCTCTAAGTCATTTTCTATATTTCTTCTCATTTTGTGGTTTAGAGCTTTCTTATAGCTGCCCCAAGTCATTTATGTCTTTTTGGAGCTAACAGTTTAATTTTTGGGTAGTTCATTTGGTTTTTAGAGCTAATTTCCTACTTTAGGTCTTCCCTTATTAAAATTGGCTATTGATAAAAATCTTTACTCGAATGACCATATATGATAATTATTACAGTTCTAATAGCTCCAGAACACCGATTGTAGGCAAGGTAGACCCTTGGTTTGGGTTCTTAGGCTTTGAGCTTATTTCAGGCTATTGGTCAGAAGTTAAGAAAAATAGCACATAGGTATGGGACCTACTTTTCATTGAAAGAACCTTGGATGGAAATTTTGGATGCGCCATTGAGTCTAGAATGTCAAATTTGATACGGTATAATAAATTTTTTGTGTATATAGGATTTCAAATGAATCTCGAGAAGTCGTAGAGACATGGAAATTTCCAAGTCTTCAGCTGGTGTTGGTGCATTTACTTAAGTGGCTAGCCAGCCGCTTAAGAAGCCTGACTTGCTCAGAATGGTATCTCTTAACTGATGCCTTTATTGCTTAAGTGTGGCCACTTAAGTGGATAAATTTTGATGAAGAGACATGCACAATAGTCGAATAATGTCGCTAAAGCGTCACTTGGCTGCTTAAGTAACACTTGGCACTTATAAATCCCCCACTTAGCCTATTTTCTCCCATTTTCACCCATTTCCAAGAGAGCGAAACCCAAGAAGGTGTGAAAACTTGAGAGAAGTATTTGTAAGCTCGAATGACGCATTTCTTCTCTGAATTCTAAGTGAGTTTTGATCAATTACATGGTTAATTTCTTATAATGTCCCCAAAATCCCTAGAAAATTGGTGGGTTAATTGTAGCACCATTTAACCTTAGAATTCACCTATTATTGAGGGTAAATATTCCTTAAGCTTAGAAGAATGTGTTATCAATTTTGAAAGTGTGATTTTATAAGTGGGCCCTACATGAGATTTTACATGATTTTGGACCCAAAGCACAAAAGTATAATATGGGTATAGTTGTTATCATTTTTATAAGTAGATTATGATTTTGATAGAGTGGCATCTTACGAAAGCTTCTTGGAAAGGAGAATCGATGATTTAGTGGATTATTCGGGCTATTCTTTGTTGTCCAGATTTGCTAGGTTTACCATCATCATAGATTGAGCTAATTCATAGTATATTTATGATATTATTCTAGATATAGGATAGGAATTTGGTCTTCAAGGTATAATAGGTATAATTAGTTTTAGTTGGATTGTTTAGCTTGTTAAGGAACCATAAATTAGGCGTAATTGATTTAGTTGCTCATGATTTAGATAGAATTGCAATCTTAGGGCTAATTGTTGCTTATTTAACATCTAAAAGTGAATTTAGATACCTTAGCCTAGTCTGATTTAAAATTTGCCTTAGAATGTATTTCAGGGATTAGAAGTAGGCCCCTTCGGTCAACCTTAGGCCAAGATTTGTGTTAGCTCTTGTAGACTTCTAGGTTCATATTATGCCCTTTAAATTGATTATTTTAGAGTTTGAGGAGACTAGATACATTATATTTATGCTAGTTTGGTACTTAGAAGTTGGTGCTAATTTTAGACTAAGTTCAGCGATTTATTGATATTGAGTTCTGGTTCAAGTCCGACAATTGATGATCATATAGATGACATGAGTTTCCATTTAAGTTCAACAAATGATGATTATTGATAATGATATTGAGTTTTGATTCAAGTCCTACATTAAGAGTTTATTTATGATATGATACGGTATGGATAGAGTCATAGTTATGGATTGATATTTGGTAAATTTATGAAATTTTGGTTATTTACTTCCTTGATTGCACCATCTAGACTTATAGAGATTGCATTGGGTTTTTACTTTCCTATATTTACTGTCTTATGGGGGCTAGTCTTGTAGTATTAATAAAGCCTTTTTTTCGTATTATACATATTCTAGTTATTTATTTACAGTGTTGGAGCTTATTTCTAAGTTTTCCCTTTTACTTTGGCTTGGATTATTTATCTTGCATCTTATCGTACTTATATCATGATGCCTACTAAGTACCCATGGTTTTTGTACTCATACTACACTTTTGTACCTTTTTGGTGCAGATCTGAGTACTAGTAGTAGTCGTTGATTTGACAATTATATTGAGTTTAGTTCTGAGATAGGGTGAGCTCTTGAAGTTGGAGTTGCCCATTTTTGTTCTACTATTTGTGTTTAGTTTTTCACTATTCGAGACTGATGTATATTGATTTTTACAGTACTTAGGTTCCTTTTTGCTAATGGCTCTTATATCGACACTCCTAGATCGTACAATGGTTATTGATGTTTTATTTATCTTTTAGACTATTATTATTACCTTATTATTATAATAAGTCTTTGTTTGCAAACTTCTCAGCTTTTTCACCTTTTCCAGCAAATTATTCCATTGAATATATCTCCTACCTTTTGGTGGAATAAAGTAGGTGCCATCATGACTCATAAAATAGGCCGTGACTAATTGGTATAAAAGACTAGGTTCACTAGAATTATTGGTACAAAGAGGAAGTATCTATTAGAGTCCCGAGGTCAAAACAATGATGTATATTTCTTATCTTCGAGAGGCTATAGGACATTCTTAGGATTTTTTCACTTATTTCATGCAAAGATTCTAAGTTGGTTTCTAAAGAATTCCTTTGGTTTCACCTTTTCACAGATGACTAGGACACATGCTACTGCTATATGAGATGAGGACCTCGAGTCTGTGACTAGGGATCCTATAGTAGTTTTTGGATGACCTAGAGGTTGTGGGAAGCCTGAAGATGTATCCCTAACTAGGGTACAGGATAGTGGGCCTTCACCAGACCCTATTCTTACTCTCGAGACAAAAATTTTTCCTTCTCAGCTAATGGTGGGCCAGGGACCTTACCAGGCTCCATCGAAGTTTATTTCTTCTTTAGTGCTTAGTGATTCATTATTTCATTTCTTATGATTAGTTGGTGGTGTACCATTAATAGTGCATAGTCTGTAGATCAGAGTGGTATCAAAATAGAGGTGTAACCTGTAGTTGCAGTCCTTGGAGTTGAGGTACCTCCTGCACTGATGGTTACTAATTTGGTAATTGCCCAGCCTAATATTTCTATTGAGGAGCAGAGGATGTTGGGTAGATTATTGAGATTGGCTCTGCCTAGGCTTTCTGGTGCACTGGGCAAGAATGCCTATGAGTTCTTGATTGCTTTTAAGAATAGGGTCTGTAATTTAGACCTAGTTGAGACTCAAGGTAAGGACTAAACTAAGTTTTAGTTAGACTTAGTGGCTCGACATTGGTGGAGAGGTCATCTTGATTCTAGGTCAGTCGGATCTTCCCCATTGATATGGACTCAGTTCTCTGAGATCTTCTTGGAGAAGTATGTGCCTTGAAGTCTTAGGGATCATTTCAGAGATCAATTCTCGAGGTTGAAGTGGGGCTCCATGACTGTCGTGGAGTATGAGGATTGATTTCATGAGTATAAGAGGTTTTGGTGTGTTGTTCAGGGATAAAACTCCCTCTTTGCATGTTGAAATAGAGTTTGGTTGTTGTGGGTAGGCCTTTTATTGAGGTTTTTGATCATGCTCCTATTATGGAGGAGATGCATTATAAGGTGCAAGGATGCAACAATAAGATCTTGAGATATTACGGTAGTTTCAGTGGGAGTCGTAGTGTCTTATAGTTTAGAGGTGGTGGTTCTCAGGGTAGGTACGCTCCGCATCAGTCGTATTAGCATCAGGATTAGTCTAGTAGGAACGTCCAGGCCATAGTTTAGATCACTAATGGATGTCAATCTAGTTACAATAATCATCCTAGCCAGAGTAGTGGTCAGACTCTGAAGGGTTCATAGTTTGGTTATTCTAGCCATGATGGTTATTCTGGGTCAACCAAATTTTTTGGTTTTAATACAACACCAGGGCATGTTATGGTTGTATGGGTTTTGGCCAATTCTCGAGAGAGCGCCCCAGTTATGGAATAGTAATCCCTTTAGTTTAGAGTGTTCCATTATTTAGGCGGGTGTAGTTAGTTTTATGTCGTACCTGCTAAACTCGAGGCAGAATCTTTGAATGTTGTTATCACAAGTATGATTTTGGTATGCTGTCATCTGGCTTTTGCTTCATTTGACCCCAAATCCAATTATTCTTATATGTTTTCTTATTATGCCCTATGATTGGAGTTATATTGGGATTCTTTATCTTTGTCATTATGTGTGTCTCTCCCATGGATGATTTTATAGTAGTAGATCGAGTTTATATATCATGTGTTGTGATTGTTCAAGAGTTTTTTGCTCTTGCTAATCTTATTGCGTTAGACATAGTAGATTTTGATATGATTTTGGCCATGGATTGGTCATCCCACTATCATACGGTCTTGGATTATTTTACAAAGATTGTTACCTTATCCATGCCTGGTATACCATAAAGCTATTAGCCACGAGTCGATGGAGATTATTTCTTATATTCGAGCAAAGAGTCTTATTTTGAGGGGTTGCAAGTCTTATCTTAGTTATATTTATGATGTTAGTGTGGAGAGTCCATCGCTTGACTTTGTTTCTATAATTCACGAGTTTCATGATATTTCCCTGTTGATCTACCTGGTCTTTCTCCAGAGTGTGATATTGAGTTTGTTATTAATCTTGAGCCAGGCACTCGATCTATTTCTATGTCACCTTACTGTATGGATCCTGCCAAGCTTAAGGATCTAATTTCTCAACTTTAGGATCTTTTAGATAAGGGTTTTGTTAGACCGTGTGTGTCATCTTAGGGAGTACGTACCTTGTTCGCAAAAAAGAAGGATGGTTTCATGCATATATATATTGACTACAGGCAGTTTAATAAAGTGATAGTGAAGAATTGGTATCTTATGACTCGCATTGAAGATTTGTTAACTAGCTTCAGGGTGCAGTAGTTTCTCTATGATTGATTTGAGATTGGGTTACCATTAGTTGAGGATTCGAGTTAAGGATATCCAAAGACAATCTTTAGGACCTGGTATGGTCATTATGAGTTCTTGATGAGATATTTTGGGTTGAGCAATGCCCTAGCCATATTTATGGATTTGATGAACTGCGTGTTCACACATTATTTGGATTCCTTTATAAGTGTGTTCATTGACTACATCCTTGTGTATTAAGGAGTAGAGAAGAGCATATATAGTATTTGAGGATTGTGCTTCAGACTTTGAGAGACCATAGGCTTTTTGCCAAATTCTCTAAATGTAAGTTTTTGTTAGAGTCTGTGACATTTCTTGGGCATGTGGTGTCTAAGGATGGGATTATCGTAGACCCAACAAAGATTAAGGCTATTCGTGATTTAGCTAGGCCTAGATCTTCATCTGAGGTTCCTAGCTTCATTACTTTGGCTAGTTACTATAGACGATTTGTTGAGAGTTTTGCCACTATTGTAGGGCCGATGACTAGATTGACTTAGAAGGAGGTTTATTTCTAATGGTTCAAGGAGTTTGGATTGAACTTTGGGAAGCTGATAGGATTTTTGTACTTTAGCTCCTATATTGGCTCTTCCTGTCAAGGGTGAGGGATTCACTATCTATTGTGATGATTTTGGTGTTGGTTTTGGTTGTGTATTGATGAAGTAGGGTCAAGTTATTACTTATGCATGAAGGAAGTTAAAGGTGCATGAGTGCAACTACTCCGCTCATGATTTAGAGTTGGCATCAGTAGTTTACGCACATAATATTTGTAGGTGTTATCTTTATGGCATGCATTATGAGATTTTTATGGATTATTGTAGTCTTCAACATCTTATGACCTAGAGAGAGATTAATCCTAGGTATTATAAATGGATGGAGTTTCTTAAGGATTATGACATCTTTATTTTGTATCCAGGCAAGGCAAACATGGTATCGAATGCTTTGAGCTAGAAGGTGGTGAATATGGGTAGTTTGTCTTCTATATCAATCTCTTAGAGGTCGTTGACATTGGATATGCAGTCCTTATCCAACATGATGGTGTGACTTGATATTTAAGATCCTAGGAGGATTCTTGCTAGTGTTGAGGTAAGGTCTACCTTATTTGAGTAGATTCGGAGTCGTCAGTTTGAGGATATGAGACTTTGCATCATCTGTGATCAGATGTTAAGTGGTGAGTCCAAGAGAGACACCATATTCTAAGGGTGTTTTGAGATTTGATAGCTGCATTTATGTTTTGATAGTTGGAGACTTCATTTAATCAATTTTGCGTGAGGCGCACGACTCTTGATATTCTATTCACCCGGGTACAACTAAGATGTATAGAAATTTGAGACAACATTATAGATAGAGTTGTACGAAGAGATATTTGATGGATGTTGTAGCTCATTGCCTATGTTGTTAGCAGGTGAACGCCGAGCATTAGAGTCCTTGTGGCTTGATTCAAAGATTGTCCATTCCCAAGTGGAAATGAAAGCGGATTACCATGGACTTTGTTAGTGGTTTGCCTCTCACCTTCCATGGTTTTGATGGTATTTGGGTCATTATGGATTAGTTGACTAAGTCGGCATATTTTATTCCTATTCAGATATCCTTTAGTGCTGAGAGGTTAGCCCATATCTATGTTCGTGACGTAGTCTGTTAAAATTAGTGCCCATATCAATATTTTTAGACTAAGGTTCGTTGTTCACTCCTAGATTTTGAAGGGTTTTTCAAAAGGAGTTGGGTACTCAGGTGGATCTTAATATAGCCTTTTATCCTTAACCGGCGGGCTGTCAGAGCAAACTATTCAGGTTTTCAAGGAAATAGTCCTAGCCTGTGTTATGGATTTTGGAGGTCAGTAGGAGCAATATTTAGCCTTGGTGGAGTTTGCATGTAATAATAACTATCATTTGAGTATTGAGATGGAGCCTTTTTAGGATTTGTATGGTACCCGATGTCGTTCTATTATTTGGTAGTCTAAGACCTCCGAGATTGGGCCTTGTCGTATTGACTTGATTTAGGATCTGTTGGATAGAGTTAGGGTGATTCAAGATGGGTTGAGGGTAGCTCAGAGTAGGAAAGAGGCTTATGCAGATTGTAGACTTCGTGCCTTATAATTTAGAGTTGGTGAGAAGGTATTCATTCAAGTATCTCCCATAAAGGATATGATAAGGCTCAAGAGGAAATGCAAGCTTAGACATAGATATATTGGACCATTTGAGATCCTTCTCACAGTTGGTGAGGTGGCTTATGAGTTAGCTTTGCCCCAGATTTTGCTGTTATTCATTTGATTTTCCAAGTAATTCTATGAACAATCCTTTGCAGAATTGGATTTTTTTATAGTGGAAAAGCCATGTTTCTGTGTTGTGATGGTACATCCCAAATGTGTCTCATGTGCTTAGATGGGACTCAGGTCAGTTGGATGAGCGGTTGACCTTCTTGGAAGAGCCGATTTCATATTAGCCAGGGATTTCAGGCAGTTGCCTACTAGAAAGATTCTAGTAGTTAAAGTTTAGTGGAGAAATTATCCAGTAGAAGAGGCTACTTGGGAAATCAAGAACCAGATATGGGCCCAGTATCCTCACCTATTTGAGGCTTCAGGTACATCCTAATCCTTTACTTTTGCTAAGGAAAGTCATTTTAGTAGTGGATAATATAATGACCCTCTAGGTCATTTTTTGCATTTCTGCTCATTTTTTCCATTTAGAGCTTTCCTAAAGCTGCCCTAAGTCATTTATGACTTGGTTGAGCTGGAAGCTCGTTTATATGGCAGTTTGATTAGATTTTAAAACCAATATCTTAATTTGAAGTCTTCACTAGTTAAAATTAGCTACAGGGCAAAAGCATCAGTCTAGTCTCGTGTTTCAATTTCGCAATTCCAACAGCTTTAGAATGTCAATTATAGGTTGGGTAGACCCCTGGTTCAGGTCCTGAGGCTTTTGGGTTATTGGTCAGGAGTTAAGAAAAACAACACATGGGTGTAGGACCCGCTTTTCATTAAAATAACCTTGTATGGAAATTTCAACTTAGCCATTGAGTCCAAAATGTCGAATTTGATAGAGTAGCATAGTTCATTTATGTATACAAAATTTTGGATTAATCCCAAGGGGTTGGCAAAGACTTGGAACAATTAAAAGTCTCAGCTAGTGCAGGTGCACCGCTTAAATACCCTTTTAGGTCTCTTAATTTAAAGGGCGATAAAGCGAATGGTCCATCACTTAAGCGATTGAGCTGGCCCAGTGGAGGTCCGATTAAGCAAAACCCCTACCTCTTAAGCTAAAACACCCTAGTTTTGACCCTTAGAAATTCCCCGATTTTGAGCTTCTGGACATATACGACTTAAGGGTACTTGTCGTATGATGTGGGTACAGTTTTGCATCCTCAAGTTGTACTATAATTAGTGTAGTTTGGTTGGTTTCTTTCCAAGTTACAAATGGACATCATAAGAGTCATATGGAGATTGTATGAGTGGTATAGTCCAATTCGTATGTTGATCAGTTTCCACTCCCTTTGATTTTGTCTTGGATACGGTTTGAGGGTACAAGTCGTATGGTATGGGTACGACTTGGGCAAGGGAAGTTGTATGGTGGACAGTGTATGATGTCTAACATTCTTTCTAGGGTATGAGTGGTGGGTACCACTCGTATGTTGTTGGTACGGTTTGGGATGGTGGAGTTGATGCAAGAGAATGCCCTGCTAGTCTTTGCTTACATAGAAGAATAAGATGTAGAATGGGATTTCAAGGCAAAATAGCCTATATAAGAGAAAGAGTTCCTCACTAGACTTTAAGCTGGGGAAGGCTAGTTCAAGAACTAAAAAGATCTCACTTCTATTTACTCAGACGCCTCTTTCGTATCGAAGACTCTGGTAGCTAGAACTCCATCGGCAGCGACTCTTACCACTGCAACCTAGGCACTCATTCCTTGGAGATGATCTGTCAGTCCACTATTACCACAAACCTCTACTTTAAACTGAAGCGACTTCGTTCATTCCCGAGTCGATAATTGCCATAGGATGGAACCCAGTAATGGCACATCAGCTTACCGATTCCTTAATAAGCATTCATTCCTGGACTTTACAAGTTACAAGTTATCCCCATATGGAGTCCACCCAATGGAGAAATCCAATCCAATGGGTCACTGGACTGGGCTTGACATCAAAGATAGAGTGTATAAGCGCAAAAAAGGAAAATTTCCTGGGAAAACAATCCCAAGGGAAGCTTCTCGCTAGTGCTTTACCCCACCACTAAACATGGTATTGCTATGGTCAATAAACAGCCTTAAAGTGGTTCTGAATGACTTTGAGGAGGATCCAGAGCAGAACCTTTCTCTCTCGAAGGATCTATGAAAAGAACATCCCACTACGAATTCCTATCCCATTAATAAAGTACAGATAAATAATATAATCCAAGTCTGACTTTTAAAGCATATGCATTGAAAAAAACCTTTGGCTTCAGACTTTCTGCTTTGATAGATCTTTCATCTCAAAATAGGTTTTACCTAACCCATTATGTCCTTTGTTTCATACCCATTTTGAGGAGCGGGAATCATCGAATTGAAAACCCTTTCTTCTGCCCTCGCCACTTCTTTCGCTGACCCTATCCACCTCCTTTGTGGAATACTAGAAAAAGAGATGAATTAGCGGATCATAGGGCTAAGTCGAAGCATGCCTGAACCTTCTTCGTCGGAGACTGAGTTAATATACAATCCCACTTTGGAGACTTCTCTTCGGGATAGGTAGGATATAGTGCCACAAATTATAGTCTACTTGGCATGCGTCGATTCTTTGCTGGAGAAGACTAGATCACTAGTTTTGGACTATCGAGAAATCCCCCTCTTTCTACATCCCTGGAACTGGCTTTGCTTTTTTGCTTTAAAGACCCCGCCTACTTCACACCTTCTATAATAGGGGAAATACTTCTTCATGAGTACTAATTTGATTAGCATAAACGATCCTCTTTTGAGCCCTTGAGATTTTACATATCATCTTCAGAAGATTCAATTGGATCATTCTTGGAACAGAAAAATGAGGAAGAAAAGATAGAGTGTGCTCTAGAACTCCAACACTTGGGTTGAACAGAAAAGGCTCAATCTTTCTCTATTCAGGAGTAAGAAAAAGCAAATGCGATCGTCGTAAGATGCCTTGGAATTCCATTCTGTAGGGAAGGAGGACCTACTGAATAAGCCTCCAATCAATCTCCGGCGGGTGAGAAAATGGATTTGCCTCTTTCATTTAGTGTTCATTGTCTAATCGGATGCTTAACCCCCGCCCCCAACTACGGGGGAAGTTACACTTTAACTTCCTGCCTTGACCTAGGCCTCATATCTATCGTTCTGTCCACTGAACTCATCAATCAACCTTGACCTTGACTCTCACTACATACGCCAACTCTATGTATTAATGAAAAAGCTTTATCTAATAAAGCAAAAATAAAACTAGGAAAGTAATCGAACAGACGAGGCTCTGTAAGAGAAGAGCTAATTGGAGTATGCCTGGAACGATGAACGAGGAGTATGAGAAGAGAGTTTCGAAGGTCAGATCGGGTTGGCTGGTAAAGCTTGTGCTCCAGGTCAATCAAGACTACAAACTAGTACTGCTAACAAAGTGAGGCTGCTAAACAAGAGCTTGTTCTGATTCCGGATATGAGAATAAGAAGAAAAGAAGTACAAGAGGACAAGAAGGAGAAGAGGCGAGTACAGTTTCACTTAAGTTTCACTTGCTTGGTAACCTTTTTCCCGGTCAGAGATAGGAAAGAATCCAAAGCTTGCAAGGATATTAGGCTTCGAACACTGTTACGACTGATAAATTGGAAAGCTAGGATGAAATATCCTACCTTGAATATAAAATCAATTACCAGATGGGCTGGCTGGCCTACTTGTATGTAATAGAATTGAAATCAAGGCAAATTCCCCTGATGGGAGTGAATAAAGGGATTCCCCGATGAACGAATGCAATACATGGAAGGCTGGAGGATATAGTACTGGATGGCTTTACCTACGACATTTCCTACTCTTACTTTTTATACAAAGAGAATGGGCAGCCTAGAAAACTTAGAATGATTACAGAATGCTTACCGTCTTCGATTCAATTTATTCTAAGTGGTCCATTGGGTAAGCAGCTGAGGGAAGAGATCTATACCCATTACCGTAGCTAAAAGGGTTCCCTTTCTTACTTGATTGAGACTGAGAGTCAGGGCATCAGAGGTCTTAGAAATCCCATCCCTAACGAGTTAGAAGTGGAACAAGCGTTGTTAGCCTTTTGCTTGAGAGTTGGACTTGTGAAGTCAAAGACTTCAACCTGCTGCTTGACTGCTCGACTTGGCTATTGAAGAAGCTATTACCCCCTAGGCACCAGGAATAGGCAAAAAAAGATGGGCTTTCCTCCAATTGGCATGATTGAAATAGACGACTAGGAAGGTACGAAGTGACTCGACTCTAAAGGAAAGAAAGGAGGCCATTGGATGAGGTTACTTCGTTCCTCAACTTTTTGAATTTCATTCTCCCAGGAATTTGGGTTGCAACCAAAAATAAAACTTAGTATCACTCTAATCAGCTATGATTCCTCTTGTAGAAAAGAAAGATACATCTCTTTTTTATTCAAAAGCTGTCGTGCATTTGTTTTTTAGATAGGTATACTTGGGCCTTCACTGACTATGTGAGGACTTTTTAGGAAAAAGATGTCCAGCCTACAAAATGAACTAAAGACTATCTGATGAAAAGATTTCTCATAGTCAAAATAGCCGATAAAAGAAAAAGAGCAGAAGTATGACCTTTTTAGGAAGAATATAAATAAAGCAAGATTTTGACCAGGCACGTATCGAAGGAGAAAATAAGGAGGTAGCAATAGCATTAGCAGGAGTAGCAGGAAGTGAACGAAAGTTAGGTTGTTCTCAAATCAGCGCACTAGGAATCAAATATTGAAGATGATTTCCAACAAGCGCACATCATAGGTTGTTAGCAGGATAAGGCAAGAAAGATATTGAATCAGTTTAAAGAGCATTTATCTAAGCTAAGCCCAGTTAATCCTACTATCTTTAGGATCTAAGCTTGGCCACTTATAAGTCTCAATTGAGGCAGAAAAAAGACATATTCTTAACCCGATTGGGGATCTTGCTACATAGCTTTATATCTAATCAGCTGATATACTGATGCAGGAAAATTCTTCTAAAGAAGACGTGTTGATCTTTCTTTCCTTCACTAACCCCCATAGTTGAATAAGAAAGTTTCGTCTCCAGTTTAGGGAAAGGACAAAGGAAAGATTCAGCGAAGGATAAGGTGGAATGAGATCCTTCGGTTTAGCTCCTTTAGTTAAGGCGCCCAACAATTGAGTTCTGTAGCTTAGGTAAGCATCCATGAGAGGTCTTGTAGTGCATCCATCTAGAACAGCCCTCAAAACGATCCAAAATAAAAATAATTATGGTCAAGCAGGGATCTCACCAGCGGTAAAAGCGAGGAAGACCTATACTATTAATTTCTCTATACTGATACTCTACTCTAGACAGCCATAGTCTCTAGATAACCTTAACCAAGGTTTCGATTCTGATATACTAGCATTGTCTTCCCTATAGAGAAGATAGACTGGTCTATAAAAGCTTCTGGAACTAGAAGAAGGAATGTTGGAGCTATTCCCTTAGTGACATTAGCATCTTTCTTTCGAATATTTGGACATTGTAGGCTCTCGTCCAACAAAGGATTGGGAAAGAAAAACTCATATTCCTGAATAAGGAGAAAGTCTAGGAAGATATCAACCATGGATGGAAGGTCTCTTGTAAGCTAGAAGGTCCTACTAAGTGGTCTAAGTCAAACCCCTTCCTTGAATAGTTAAGGAAAGCTTTCATATAATGCCTTTGTTCATTTCGGACTCTTTGACTTACTTGGGACTTTAACCTGGAATTAGTGGGGAGACTGCTGCTACTACTATTTCCTTGCTGAGGGAGAGATGGGCGAAGGGTAGATTTTTGATCTATTTCTAAGCCAGGAAGATGCCTCTTCTTTCTTTGACCTTCCCACGAGCTTCGTATAGTTTGTGGGGAGTATAGTATATAGAAGTAGGATTTGGTATTTGGATATTTTTTGTATCAATGATCTGGTGAATTATCAATGATTTATTCTTAGATTTTCTAAATAATGAAGAGATAAAAAATTTGCACTATTATGAAATGTTGATTGTAATAGTAATAGTAATAAGGGGTAAATCAACTGAGTATTCAACTTTGAAAAGTCTTTCAAATTTCTATAAGAAAGGAACTGATGTATACATAGGGAAAGCCGTGTGCAATGAAAAGTGCAACCACGGCTTGGGGAGGGATCTTTACTTGTTTATTTTATTTCAGATTAACATTAATTTTATTTAACAAGGAACTTATCTACTCCATCCGACTAGTTCCAGGTTTGAATCCCGAGCAACCCACTATCATATCGAAATTATAATTCCTTGTAGAGAAGTCCATATTTTTCCAATCAACTTCAAACAAAATTAAAACAGATCCACATACACCTTGGTTGACACGAGTATATAAGTCATGTTATACTGTTGAATAACAAGCATTCTATTTTGATTTGTAGAAAACTCATCTGCTTGGGAGTCCCTGATGAACAATAAACCAAGATTTTACCATGACTGCACTTTTTAGAGAGAGGTAAAAGCGAACCCAAGCTTAAGGAGCTCTGAGCCCCAAGCCAGCACTTGTTACTCTCTTGTTAGTGATCATGTTTGGTAGATCTTTGGTGTATCGACAGTCTTCCCAGTTTTCCATTCGATAGATCCCACAAATATGCTGTGAATTTGTGCGTGCCTATTCTTCAATCCAAACTGGTGATTCACTACATTCCCTTCTCTAGTCAGGAATAGAGTCATGGATTCCCAACTCAAGATAAGTCCTAAGGTTCTGTTAAAGTATCCTTAATAGAATCTCTTTCTCTAGAATCCAGGCTTGTAGAACTTTGGCGAATCAACAGGGTTTCTTTCGTAATTAGGTTATTCTCTGAACCTTGTTTGTTACTGAGCTGGGTAACTAAAATAGGATTGTTTGTTACTGACCCCACAACTTAAAACACTACTAGTACTTTATTTACCCTATTCTTCTCAATCAAAAACACTTTAAACACTCTCAAATCTTTCTCAAGGCTCTTGGTTTAAGAAAGGCTAAGGTTTCTTTAATACAATCGATTTAGGTCATACAAAGGTGGGTTATCTCCATACTTTTTGGTATCTAAGGCATATTACTTCTCTCTCATTGTTAGTTCAAACAAAAAATATGTTTTCATGGATGCTTTACTTAGTATTGATGTTGTATTGTTTGGGGCTTTTTTAAAATTATGTTGGGGGGTTTTGTTGTTCTTTTTTGAATAATGTTTTCCCATGTTTTATTATGGTTTTAATATGAGATTTATGGTTTTCAACAACGTGGTTGCATGGGAATAGTTAATTGATACTTGATTTTGGTTTTGGAAACTATATGCCCTAAACATGTTCTTTAAAGTTCCTATGAGAATGTTTTTATCACATAGCTTGGCTTTTATGGAAAACTTTGCATTGCATGATATGGTAATGGAACTTAAAGTAGGTTTAAAGGGTTAAATGGCAAGGCCTTGGTGGCCATAGCTTAAATGAAAAACTTTGTGGGGTACACGGGAATCCCCTAAGTGATTTTAATAATGGAGACTATAGGGTACATTGGAATCCCCTAAGTATTGGCTAATGACATTACTTGCAAGATATAGTTGGTATGACGATACCACTTTATATGGCCTTGGTTATTAATAAATGGAATTACTAGTTTGGTTATGTGCTAAAGTTTTTAATTGTACAATAATGGCGGGTTGTGATAGCTAACCGTGAAGGTGTCAGTCTAATGGACGCACTCATGTTTGCTGACATGAGGGTTGGTTATGGTGACCATATACTTGTGGGGTACATGAGAATCCCCTAAGTTATACTTGTATTTATGTATCATAGTGGGTGAAGGGTACACTGGAATCCCTACCCCTATGATTTCTCTGGTGTATGCGACTACAGGTAGTGGGGCCCATTCAGGGGGTAACACTGACCTATATAGCCTGTGGGTGGTTTTAGGATAGTCAAGCTACGTAACCCAAGTTAAAGATTTAAATGCATGCTAAACCTGGTTTACTTTCCAGGTATGGAATATATATATATATATATATATATGTATGGATATGTTTGCATATGATTATTTTCTTGGTTTCTAATGTTGGCAATATTTTATCCTTACTCCTAAGTACATGCTAGTGTTCACCTCTAACCCGTCTTCAGGCGCTATGTCTCTATACTTTGTAGGAACCATCCGTACTATTACTCTTGCTAATTGATCTTGGATTCAGGGATACCTTTAAGACGGATTGAAGTGGCGAGCATCTATATTATAAAAGCCTCTATTTCATTTTATGGATCTCTCTACATACTCTTGCTATTTCTTAAGCTTTGGTTTTTAGCTATGGTCAGGGGCATATCCCAACCGAATGTTGTTTTGATTTCTTATAGAGGCTTTGTGAGACTACTTTGGGTTGGTATAAACGGTGTCAGTATTAGTGCCAGCCTTGGCATTGGTATTGGTATTGGGGCTAACAAAGTTTGACTGTATTTGATTTATGATTTTTCCATCTTGTCATGTTATATGATCGAGATTCATCTGACTTAAGGTGCAAGGCGGTAGGCTTGGTATTAGGGGCGGTCTCTAGTCTTGGATGGGGCTTGAGGCACCCAACACAATTAGGCCCTCGCTCGGGTCATATTAGATTGGTATAAGAGACTAGGTTCATGGCCAATTGGGAGTTCATAAAGCCATATCGAGTAGAGTCTCTTTTAGGGGTCTGTAGCATGCCACACTCATAAATTTTGCTACAAGGTATTTAGGAATGTTTCTCTTTCTTATGTTCTATTTTCAAGATGTAGAGTCTAAGTTCTTGAATTCTCCTCTAATTTTAGTTTTTCTGCTCTTCATATCATGCCTCCTCGATGATCTAAAGCTCATGGAAACTCCTCTTTACCAACTAAGGACAATGCTGATGGGACCTGTGCTACTTATTGGGTCCAGACCCGATCTAGAGGTCTTCTTTCAGATTGTTCTGTAGTTTCACCGATTCTTTCTTGTCCATCTCAAGCTTCTTAAGCTAAAGTGAAGAATGTTGAGTTTTGTCAATCTATTCATATGTTGGAACAGTTGGTAGCTACGTAGTCTGAGTGTGGTGTTCCTGTTACTCTATCTTCTGGGGACACAAGGGTTGGCCAGTTCATGAGGTAAAACCCTCTAACCTTTATAGGTGTTAAGGTGGAGGAGGATTCTCAAGGTTTTCTAGATGAGATAAATAATATCTTTAGTGTTATGCATTCCATGAATATGGAGGGTATGGAGTTTGCCACCTATAAGCTAAAGAATGTGGTGCACCACTGGTACGAGGAATGGGAATAGGCAAGGGGTGAGAATATTAAGTCATCTCTGTGGGAGGATTTTTCTAATACTTTCCTGGACCACTTCTTTCCTCAGGAGTTAAGAGAAGCAAAGATGGAAGGGTTTATTAATTTGAGGCAAGGTAAGATGTCTGTCAAGGAGTATGCCTTGAAGTTTCACTAATTATCTCAGTATGATCTGGAAATGGTTTCTAGCATTAGGGATAAAATGAAGAAGTTTTTTTTTGGGTTATCAGAGAGTTGATATTAGAGAGTAAGGATGCCCTGTTGATCAAGGACATGGATATCTCTAGGTTGGTTGTGTACATGCAATAGGTAGAGGAAGAGAAGAAGAAGCAGGCTAAAATAGGAGAGAGGTAGGGTAAGAAGTTTAAGTTCTCTGAGTAGTGTGGTGGCCAACAGTAGAGTGTCACGGATGGTGGTAAATGGCCCAAGAAGAAGTAGGGAAATTTTGGTTCTTACTCGATGGTTAGTACTCCCTACCTAAAGCCGTCGAGTGATAAACATTTTCATGGTGGCAATAATTTTACGGTATAGGGTGCCTAATATCATGCTAGTAAGTCCTAGTCAACTCTATCATATCCTTCCTGGAGGTTTTATGGTAGATTTCATTAGGGTTTCTATGATGAGGTAAGGGATAAGTGCTTCAACTGTGGTCAGTCAGGGCATATGCTTGGAAACTGTCCTATTGTTAAGGTTGCTTCCGGGGCGAACAAAGTTCCAGCTACCTCATCATCAGCTCCGGCACCAAAGGGTGAACTATCTAGTTCTGGCATTGGTCAGAACCACCTTTATTCTCTCACTACCCGATAGGAGTTCGAGGCATCGCCTAATGTTGTTAATGGTACATTGAAACTCTTTTCCTATGATGTGTACTATTTACTTGATCTGGGGTCCTCTTTCTCTTATGTGACCCCATTTATCGCTGTGTTTTTTGGATTTGGTCCGAAGTGTATTTCGGACCCTTTTTTTGTTTCTACCCTGATAGGTGACTCTGTGATTGCTAGAAGAATATATAGGGAGTGTGTGGTATCTGTTGGTAGTTAAGAAACATTGGTGGATCTGTTTGAACTAGATATGGTGGATTTTGATGTCATATTGGGGATGGATTGGTTGCATTCGTGCTATGCTTCTCTAGATTATTGGACTCAAAAGGTTGTCTTTAAGTTTCCTAATGAGCCATTTATTGAGTGGGAAGGTGGTTTCCTAGATCCTAAGGGGAATTTTATATCATATCTTAGAGCTCAAAAATTAATCTCCAAAGGGTGTCTCTATCATCTAGTCTGAATTAAGAATTCTAACTCGTAGGGTCCTTCTTTGCATTCCGTCCCAATGGTAAATAAATTTCTTGATGCCTTTAACGATGACCTTTCTGGTGTTCCTCCTAATAGGGAGATTGAGTTTGGGATTGAACTTGTTCCAGACACTAGTCCAATTAATATTCCCTTGTATATAATGGCTCCTTCTAAGTTGAAAGAGCATAAGAAGAACCTCAAGGATCCTTTAGATAAGGGTTTCATCCATCCTAGTATGTCCCTGTGGGGTGCATCAGTGTTATTCGTACATAAAAAGGATGGTTTCCTTCAAATTTATATTGATCATCGATAGTTGAATAAGGTGACGGTAAACAATAAGTATCCTCTTCCTAGGATAGATGATCTGTTTGATCAATTGCAAGATGATAAGTTCTTCTCCAAGATTTATCTTCTATCTAGGTGTCATCAGTTAAAGATTAGGGAGGAGAATATCCCTAAGACTGCCTTCTGTACCCGATATGGGCATTTTGTGTTTCTGGTTATGTCTTTTGGGTTGACCAATGCCCCTTCGACATTCTTGGATTAGATGAATAGGGTCTTCCATCAATTATTAGATTTGTTTTTCATTGTTTTCATAGATGACATTTTGGTGTACTCAAAGAGCGAGGTGGATTATGTGAATCACTTATGCATTATATTACAGACCTTGAAGGAGCAGAAGTAGTATGCTAAATTTTTTAAATGTGAATTCTGGTTCAATGCTATCACTTTTCTGTGTCATATCATTTCTAGTGAAGGGATCATGGTAGATCCGCAAAAAGTTGGAGTGATGAAAAAATGGCCTAGACCCATGACTCCAAACGATATTTGGAGCTTCTTGGGTTTAGCTTGTTACTATAGGATGTTTGTGGAACGTTTTTTGACTATAGTTTCCGCATTGACTAAGTTGACTCAGAAGAAGGTAAATTTCTTTTGGTCTGATGCTTGTAAGGGAGTTTTGAGAAGCTGAAGGATAAGCTAATGATCTAAGGTGTATTTATGCACCTTAGTGTTTATCCTAGCTTAATTAGCCTTGTTTTGAGGAATTATTATGTGATTAATATGTTAATGATGATATAATTAAGCATCTAAGTGTGTAAGTATGTGATTACAATGTTAAAGGTATCTTTCAAACAAGTTTGTACTTAATTTGGTCACCTAGAGTTTCAATGAGAATACTAGTGTTACTAGCTTAAGCTAGGTGTTGTTCTAGTCTATCTCGATGGATTCTAATGTATTTATGAGTTCTAAGGTTCTTATTGCGTAATTATATATGTAAAAACTCTTTTATAATGTTCAATGGTCAATTGAATCAAGCCAGGAGTCAAAACAACAAGTTAAAGACCAACGTGGGCAAGCCTAGTCTTAGCTCGAGTTTTTAGTTCACTGTTATGGATGTTGTGTTGTTTTAAGGTCTAATCCATGGTGTTTGATGTTATAGGATACTTTTTGAGTTGATTATGATGAAATATGAATTATATAAAAGCTGTAAATCAAGTGGAAACAACACCACAAGGTTGGGAATGGATCAAAAAAAGCATAAGACATGACTCAACGTAAAGTTTGACACATTGGAATGACCCCCGCGATGCGCCCCTTAGTCCACCGACGGCAAAAAGCCTTGTCCTATAAATAGGACACTTGAACTTGTTGTTACGGACTTTTTGACGTCTTTGGACTTAGATAGAGGATGCTAAACAATTATTTTGGGTTTATTTCTCCTTACTTAAGCTTTTTAATGGAATATATCATGTATTCAAGAATCTTAATTAACGGTTATGTTTATTAGTGGCTAAACACCCCCTTTCCAGGGTTAAGGCCAAGAACATGTTTACTTTTGCTTTGAAATGAGTTTTTTTTGGATTTCTTATCATATTTGGATGTTTTTTATCCTTGTTTTAACTACTAAAAGGAGTATCTAACCTTAGAATATATATATTATCAGCCTTGTGATCTCGAGAGAGGGAATAGGAAGATAGGATGTGGTGATAAATAGAGCAAGGCTCTTATTCTTTTATAAAATAAGAAATTTGAATTAGCATCTAGGATAGGGATATAACTAGATACCTTGTTTGGTTCATATGTAGGTTGATAGATTCATGCATCTAATTGGATTATTAAATCCCCTCTCAACGATGTAGTTGTAATGTCCAGTTAGGTAGAAGGTTAGAGGACGAGAGGCCATAATCATACAATAAATCCTATGAATCAACAACCAAGATAAGTAATCTAACAAATTAAGTTCAATAGCATAGTATATTTGTTCTTAGTGCTTTAACCCCAGATTTTCATCCATTGGTTGTCCAAATCTTTACTTTTACGTACTGTTTACATTACTTTTAGTTTATAAACTTTCAAAACTATCTTGGTTACCTTTGCACCACTTTAATCTTAATAAGTTGAACTAGAATAGGATAGTTGTTAACAAAACTCTCTGACGGATTGATATTCGTCTTTATTTAAGGCCACTATATTACTTGGTTAGACCATGTACACTTGAGTGTGCGCTTGGAGGCAACAAGTTTTTGACGCCGTTGTCGGGGACTTATAATTGGGCAACTATTTTATTTTTAGTTAGCTATATTGAATTGTACATAGTTTAGTTGTTTTTTCTTTTTATTTCCTTTATTTCTGTTATCACACTTCTTGCTATGGCAGCCTGAGATAGATGATTTATGAGGGATGACGATTCTTTTTGTTTTTGTGGAGGACCCCACCAAGAGGCTTTTTGTCTATATTTTAATGGAAGCGCTTGGAAGGGACATGCTTGTTTACAACCTTTAGAGAAAACCTCAAGTTGATGTGTGGTTTGTGGCAATATGTATCACTCTGCAGATATCTTTGGTACTAATCCTAATTTATTCATGTTTGTGGGCGTTGCTCAAAATACAACTAAGGAGGTAGATGAAGAGTTGACTCCTTAACCAGTTATATACAAAGTTGCTGATAATTCGAGGAAGTCTGAGTACTCGAAACATAAAGTTGCTAAAGAGGTTAAGAAGATACCACAACCACCATCTCTGTAGAGATTAAGTAAAGCAAAGGAGGATACTAGCTAATGTGTGGAGAAGACATAAGAATCATAGCCATTCATTTGTTATCTATCTCTTGAGACTAAAATTGAGAAGGTGAATAAGAGTGAGTGTATCGTGGATTGTTTAAATTTTTGAAGTGGGATTGATTGGGTCTCACTTAAAGCACTTTTCTACGTTATGTTTAGATTATGTCTAGTCTGTGGAATCATCTAAAATAGTGGGAAAGTGTGAGGATGAGGAATAAGAATCCTATATTCCTTATTTTGCACCAGTTAAGCAACATAAAAACACACCTCACTTCAAGTACGAGTGGTTTACAATGAACCATCCATTACTTGGTTCCTTAATCTTTTTACCACCACCCTATGAGTGAAGTAAAAAGATGGATGTGAAGTTGGGGGTGAAATTCATATCCTCAAAGTGGAGGAAAAAGTTGATTCGGTCATGCCGTGACATTAAATCAGGCATTGCTTGGGAGACAATCCAAGTTAAGGTATGTTTTGTTTTCAATATTTTTAGTTTTTACATTAAATCAGGCACTCCTTGGGAGTCGCAGGTTGATAGGAGTCTGAATACTGGAAAATCTGAGCTAAGGAGCATGGTAAAGACTGAGTGTGGGGTCCCCAGAACCCCTTAATGCAAGAAGATGCTACAAGCTAGGCCTAGAGGCCTCAGGGATTATTTCTAGGGAAAAAGGTCAAAAATACCCTTCTACTCTGAAAATTGGCTACCTTTACCCCCAGTCATACTTTGGGGTCATATTTACCCCCGCCGTTAAGAAAGTTATCAAAAATACCCCTCTTTTTAACACTTTTCTATCATGGCAAAATCATAGCCATGTGGCATGACATTTGGAGTGAGATGGATGCCACATGGCATGCCACCTTAATGTCATACCTTTTGTTTTAGATAATTTTAAATTTTTTTCTTTAAGTTTTATTAATTATTTAATTTTATTAATTTTAAAAAATATTCAAAACAACCAACTCAAATTGAAGCTCACCGAAAACAAATATTGGAGTGCTTGCGCATCACTAGAGTAGTTGGTTAAGAACTGGAAAGGAAAATACAAAAACATTACAAGGTATTACTATACAATCTAACCTTGTGCTTGACTTTTGACATCACAATTCAATGGAATGGTGTGTATATCTGTGTACCTAACTATCTGGCAAGTATTGCAATAGTAATGTATCTTTTCTTAGGCTTGATTTTTAACAATTCGTTCAACTGAGTGATGTGCCTTTATTCAGTGTACATAAAGAAAATACAGTTCAAATAATTATTGGGCATTCATTATGATGTAGTGAATAGAGGGCAACATGCTGTAGAGTATTGAAAGATATTTAGAGGTCAATTTTAAAGCTTGGCAATTGCATATGGAGGCAACTTTAGGTCTTTCCAATCTTCATCATCCATCTTGGAGAAGTAACGATCAACATCACTATCTCTAATTAGTTCCAGTCTGGATGGCTCCCACTAAAAACATGTAAAAAGAGGAGCACAAGAATGAAAGAAGCTTTCAATATCTTAGATCAAGATTATCCGTGATCAAATGAAAATAATGCACCTTAGGATCTTGTTGTTCAGTTCAAAATAATAATTTAATTGTTACTAATTAAAATGTTATTTTGAATATTTTTAAAAAAATTAATAAAATTAAATTATTAATAAAACTTAAAGAAAAAATTTAAAATTAAAAAAAAGTATGATGTTGAGGTGGCATGTCACGTGGCATCCATCTCACACAAAATATCATGCCACGTGGCTATGATCTTGCCATGGTGGAAAAGTGTTAAAAAGGAGGTATTTTTGATAACTTTCTTAACAGTGGGGGTAAATATGACCCAAAAGTATGACTGAGGATAAAGTTGCCCAATTTCTCAATGTAGAAGGGTATTTTTGACCCTTTTTTCTTATTTCTATCTCTACCTTTACTGTGCACTTTGGGGACAAATTATATTTTTAAGTATGGAGTTAGGAAATTCCCATTTTTAGGGTAATTTTTAAAAAAAAAATTGTTTTAGGAATAAGTGAGATGTTCGTGTTGGTGCTATATTTGGCTGCATGATGCAAGTGTTTTGGTTGTAAAAGCATGTTGATTGTGTGAATTACTACTTTTGAGACTACTAGGCTCATGTTTATGACTCCTTTAGTTGTTGGCTTAATATGAATTCATGTGATTGTTTGGTTAAAAGTCTATGATAATCCTACTTGAGTTAAGCATGTGCCATGTGTGATGTAAGGTTGTTGTATATTCCATGTTGCATTTGGTGCTAGAACTTGTGTGGTGTGTGTACAAAGCAAAATTAAAAGTGTGAGTTTAGGAGAAGATATAGGCATTTCTTTGATAGCCAAGTTTATACCTTCTTTTTACCTACCCTTGTGCATAATCCTAGTTAGCCCCATTGAGCCTTTCGCTTATTCTTTGGAAGCCTCATATGTAGCCTAATCCCTTTTTTGATTGACATTAATTTGATCCAAAGATCCTAATGGCTTTAGTTTATAATTAATTGAGTGAGGGACTGGAAATTCAAGTAGGAGAAAGGTGAAAGTGAATCCCCTAAGTAATAGTTGTTGGTGTTTAAAAGAAAATTATATGTGCTGTGATTGGGAGTTGAATAATGTAAAGAGTAAAAAAAATTGTTCAAATTGAAAAAGTTGTGTATATAGAGGACTCCCACCATAGTGTATATAAGTGAGCTTAATGAGATGGGGCAAAAATGAAAGAATAGGGTAGACAAAAGGGGTGTAAAGTGGTTATTAAACGTGAGCTGAATGACATGTGTGATGTATTAAAGTGCTTAGGGAAGATAGTCACTATTCTTGGACAAAATAGTTCCTACCCATCCCTTAGCTTACATTACAACCATTAAAGAACTATTTGATTTAAGCTTCAACATTCTTCTATTAGTGAAGTACTAAACTCAAGGAAAGCCTATGGTTCATCTTTTGTAACTTGTGAATTCCTTGTGAGAGTAAGAGTAACTTAATTTTTGTACCCATTCTGTTATAAATTGCGTTTATGTGAGTGATTTGGGTAACTCTGTTATGTTGAGGAAACATGTTTGATGATAGTGAGGTGATTTGTATGATTTCTGTGACTGAACAATATGTATGAGTTTTCCAACTTAGTGAGTCAATTCTTGAGGCTAGGATGTTTTGAAGTAGTGTTCTTAAACTCTCAATTGTGTACATAACATGCTTATTGTAGTAACTTGCATTGTGTGTAGTCATCATAGTACTATCTTAAGTGTCTTACATGTGGTAGAAGTGTAGTCACCTCAGCTTATAATGCTAATAGTGAAGATTTGTTCGAGGACGAATAAAGCTTTAAGTATGAGGTGGATTTATGCACCTTAGTGTTGTATTCTAGCTTAATTAGCCTTGTTTTGAGGACTTATTATTTGATTAATGTGTTAATGATGATATAATTAAACATATGAGTGTTTAAGTATGTGATTACAATGTTAAAGGTGTCTTTCGAATAAGTTTGTACTTAATTTGGTCACTTAGAGTTTCAACAAGAAAACTAGTGTTACCAGATTAAGCTAGGTGTTATTCTAGCCTATTACGATGGATTCTAATGTGTTTAATTATTTCCTAAGGTTTTTATTATGTAATTATGTGTGTAACAACTTTTTAAAATGTACAAGGGTCAATTTAATCAATCCAAGAGTCAAAACAATAAGTTAAAGATCAACGTGCTAGTTCGTCGTTAAGGATGTTGTGTTGTTTTGAGCTTTAATCCATGGTGTTTGATGTTATAGGATTATTAGTGAGTTGATTATTATGATATATGAATTATATAAAATCTGTAAATAAAGTGGAAACAACACCACAAGGTTGATAATGTATCAACGGAAACACAAGACATGACTTGGCGTAAAATTTGACACGTTGGATGTCACTAGTGTGTGTAGGACCTTGGAAATGGATTTGGGGTGCGTGCTATGCATAGGGATCTTCCTTAGGGACCTATAATAGTGTCCCATTTCTATTATCCCACTTCGCGAGCCCCATACCAGCGGAATGACCACAACGATGCGTCCTTTGTTCCACCGACGGCAAAAAGCCTTGTCCTATAAATCGAACACTTGAACTTGTTGTTATGGACTTTTGGACGTCTTTTGACTTTGAGAGGGGCTGGTAAACACTTATTTTAGGGTTTATTTCTCTTTAATATAGATTTTTAAGGGATTATATCATGTATTCAAGAATCTTGATTACTGTTATGTGTATTAAGAGCTAAACGTCCCCTTTCTGGGGTTAAGGCCAAGAACATGTTTAATTTTGCTTTGAATTGACTTTTTATGGATAGCTTATCATGTTTGGATCTTTTTTATCCTTGTTTTAACTATTTTAAGGAGTATATAACCTTAGAATACATATATTGTCTATCTTGTGATCTCGGGAGGGGGAATAGAAAGATAGAACGTGGGGATAAATAGAGCAAGGTTCTTATTCTTTTATAAAATAAAGAATTTGAATTAGCATCTAGGATAGGGACATACCTAGAATCCTTACTCTATTTACATGTAGTATGATAGCTTCATGCATTTAATTGGATTATTATTTCTCCGCTCAACGATGTAGTTGTAATGTCCAGTTAGGTAGAAGGTTAGAGGTTCAGAGACCATGATCATACTATGAACCCTACTAATCAACAACTAGAATTGGATCCGTCAGGACTGTAGCGTAGTATGATTGTTCTTAGTGCTTTAACCCCAGGTTTTCATCCATTAATTATCCAAAGTCTTTACTTTTATGTACTTTTTATTTTACTTTTAGTTTATAAACTTTCAAAACTATCTTGGTTACCTTTACACCATTTTAATCTTAATAAGTTGAACTAGAATAGGATAGTTGTTAACACAAGTCTTAGAGGGATTGATATCCAGTTTTTTTTAAGGTCACTGTATTACTTGGTAAGACCACGTACACTTGCATGTGCGCTTGGGTGCAACAACTAACTTCAACTTCGGTTTTGACTTTGCCTGAGGTCACTGAGGTGTTTGTGGTCTATTATGATATATCCCGTGTGGGACTTCACTACGTCTTGATGCAGCATAGAAAGGTGATAAATTATGCCTTTAGACAGTTAAAGGTGCATGAGAAGAATTATCCAACTCATGACTTAGAACTATTAGTTGTGGTATTTGCATTGAAAATCTGGCGTCACTATCTATATGGAGTGGATATGGATATCTTTCCTGATCGTAAGAGCCTGCAGTTTGTATTTACTCACAAAGAGCTTAACCCAGGCAGAAGAGATAGCTTGAGCTTCATAAGAATTATGACATGGGTTTTCACTACGATCCAGATAAATCTAATGTAGTTGTTGATGCTCTTAGTAGGTTGTCCATAGGGAGTTTAGCTCATGTGGATAACAAAAAGTGGGAGCTAGTAAAGGATATTCACCATTTTTCTAATCTTGGAGTTTATCTCTTGGTCTCCGAGGATGGAGGTGTGTTCATTTGGGAAGTGGTGCAGTCACTTCTTGGTGCTGAAATCAAGAAGAATCAAGTGTTAGATCCTATACTGATGAGGATCACGAGTGACATTGGTAGGCAGAAGGTGATGGCTTTCGAGATTAGTGGTGATGGTACTTTGTGGTACCAAGAGAGGTTATGTGTTCCTGATGTAGATGGTTTCCAATAAATAATCTTGGCTGAGGAGCATGAGTCACGCTATTTTGTACATCTTGGTTCAACGAAAATGTATCATGACCTAAGGAGATGTATTAGTGGAACACTATGAAAAGGGACATGACTAATTTTGTGGCCAAGTGCATGGTGTGTCAACAAGTGAAAGTTAAGCAAAAGATACTCGGAGGATTGTATCAAGAAATTGAGCTGTGTGAATGGAAGTGGGACATTAGTCGAACCAGGATGGCAGTTGCCTTGTTCATAATGCATTCATTTAGACATTTTGTCAAATACTTGAGAGGCATGAACTTGTACATGAATGGGACCACATGATAATATGTCATGATTTCACTAGTCGATTTACATAGGCATTCAATCAAACACTTAGGGGGCATAATTAATGTACACAATAATGGTCAACATATAAGCATTATGAATACAACACTCAACTTGAAAATTTCAAGGGTTTAACATGAGGATCACATAATTCAACACAAATACTATCTTAATTTTATGAAACTTGAAGTTAATCATGGGTTGAAACCCAAACAACATCATGAACATGAGTACAATCTAATTCAAGAATAGAAATCACAAATCTGAAAACTTGTATTTTTAAAAAGGGTTCTTGGACTCCATGGGTGGAAGGGCCAATGGATAAACACCTAACACACTAGAGAAGATGTGTTCTTGAAGTTTCATGGTAGATTTCTTGAGAATTGCTCTTGATTCTTGGAGGCTAGGTTTTTCTATTTTGAGAGAGAATAATCTTGATTTGAGAGGAATTGAGTAAATAATCTAATAAGGTTATTAGGGTATTAATCCCCCTATTTAGGCTGCTTAGGGTCACAAAAAAGACCAAACAACCCCTGGAATAATTTAAATTTTTGTCATTAAAATTCCCAATTTTGGCCTTCACCGCGATGTGGTGGCATCACGATGAGCCACTGGAAGTTTGGATGGAACTGTTTAAAACCGAACATTTACAAAACTGAACCTCGGCGTGATGCGGTGGAATCATATTGCATCACTTGAAATTAACAATTCTGAACTGGAACTATGGCGCGACACGGCGCCATCATGGTAACACACATGAAAAGGACGAGTATGAACTAGAACTATGGAGCGATGCGATGGAATCATGGTGTTTCACTGGAAACTGATGAATACCATTTGGCCAGTCACTGCAACACGATGATATCGCAGAGCCTGACTCCCAAAACTAAAATCGCCATAACTTTTTTACGGGATTATCGAATTATGGCAAATTTTATATCGTTCGATAGCTGATTGAATTTCCTATACAATGGTGGGTCTTAAACTGAAAAATTTTAAGAATTTTGAAAGTTTTATGTAGGAATTCTCATGTACTGAGAGCTAAACTTAGCTAGGAAAATATGGGGTATTACAACATCTCCGCCTAACCAAGCTCGAACCACCTAATAGGAGACCTATACCTACTACCATATAATGCTTCAAATAGAGCCATACCAATACTATAGCTATTGTTGTAAACAAACTCTATAAGAGGTAAGTACTCAATCCAATTACCATCATATTCAATCACACACGCACGAAACATGTCTTCCAATGTCAGAATAGTCTTTTCTGATTGCCCATCCAGCTGCGAGTGAAAAGTTGTACTAAGACTAACCTTAGTCTTCAAGCCTTTCTAGAATGACAGCCAAAAAAGAGATGAAAATTGTTTCCTTTGATAAGAAATGGTAGAAACAGGTACCCCATGCAACTTCAAAAACTTCTAGAGGAACAACCTCACATAATCCTCATCCGAGAAGTTAGTCCTCACTGGAAAAAAGTGAGCCAACCTATCAAATTGATTTCGAGATCGAGGAAGACCAGTAACAAAATCCATGTTGATCACTTCCCACTTCTATTCAGGAAACTAAATTTCTTGATACAATCCTCTGGGTCTCTTGTGCTTAACTTTCACTAGTTGACACACCATGCACTTGGCCATAAAATTAGCCACGTCCCTCTTCATATTGTTCTACCAATACATCTTCTTACGTCATGATACACTTTCATCAAACCAGGATATACAAAATAGCATGACTCATGCTCCTCATCCAAGATTCTTTATCACAAACCATCTACATCAGGAACACATAACCTCTCTTGGTACCACAAAGTTCTATTACCACTAATCTCGAAGGCCATCACCTTCTGCCCACCAATGTCACCCTTGATCCTCATCAGTACAGAATCTAACACTTATTTCTCCTTGATTTCAACACCAAGATACGACTGCGCCACTTCCCAAATGAACACACCACCATCCTCGGAGTCCAAGAGACAAACTCAAAGATTAGACAAATGGAGAATATTCTTCACTAGCTCCTACTTTTCCTTATCTACATGAGCTAGATTCCCCATGGAAAACCTACTAAGAGCATCAACAACCATATTAACCTTACCAGGATCATAGTGAAAACCCATCATAATCCTTGAGAAGCTCAAGCCATCTCCTCTACTTAAGGTTAAGCTCTTTCTGAGTAAATACATACTGCAGGC
This sequence comes from Capsicum annuum, assembly GCF_002878395.1. Lineage (NCBI taxonomy): Eukaryota > Viridiplantae > Streptophyta > Magnoliopsida > Solanales > Solanaceae > Capsicum > Capsicum annuum. Next base: position 170,290,033 of record NC_061113.1, read on the forward strand.
TCTTATGATCAAGAAAGATATCTATATGCACTCCATATAGATAGTGATGCCAAATTTTCAATGAAAACTCCACAAATAATAGTTTCAAGTCATGATTGGATAATTTATCTCATGCACCTTCAACTGTCTAGAGGCATAAGTTATCACGTTTCCATGCTTTATCAAGAAAAATCCAAGTCCCATACGAGATGTATAGTAGTAGACCACAAATACCTCAATGACCTCAGGCAAAGTCAAAACCAAAGTTGAAGTTAGTTGTTGTGCCCAAGCGCACACGCAAGTGTACGTGGTCTTACCAAGTAATACAGTGACCTTAAAAAAAAGCCGAATATCGATCCCTCAGAGACTTGTGTTAACAACTATCCTATTCTGGTTTAACTTATTAAGATTAAAGTGGTACAAAGGTAACCAAGATAGTTTTGAAATTTAATAAACTAAAAGAAAAATAAACAGCGCATAAAAGTAAAGACTTTGGACAATTAATGGATGAAAACCCAGGGTTAAAGCACTAAGAACAATCATATTACGCTATTTAGCTTTATTTATTAGATTACTTATCTTGGTTGTTGATTGGTAGGGTTCATAGTATGACCATGGTCTCTCAACCTCTAACATTATACCTAACTGGACATTACAACTACATTGTTGAGCGGGGATGTACTAATCCAATTAGATGCATAAAGCTATCATACTACATGTGAACCAAGAAAGGATTCTAGGTATAACACTATCCTAGATGCTAATTCAAATTCTTTATTTTATAAAAGAATAAGAACCTTGCTTATTTATCCCCATGTTCTATCTTTTTATTCCTTCTCCTGAGATCACAAGATCGACAATATATGTATTCTAAGGTTATATACTTCTTAAAATAGTTAAAAAAAAATGATAAGCAAATATCCAAACATGATAAGTAATCCATAAAAAATCAATTCAAAGCGAGATTAAACATTTTCTTGGCCTTAACCCCAAAAAGGGGGCGTTTAGCTACTAATAGACATAACTGTAATCAAGATTCTTGAATACATGATATAATCCATTAAAAAGCTAAATTAAAGAGAAATAAACCCTAAAATAAGTGTTTATCAGACCCTGTCAATGTCAAAAGACATCCAAAAATCCATAACAACAAGTTTAAGTGTTCGATTTATAGGACAAGGTTTTTCACCGTCGGTGGACCAAGGGGCGGGTCTGGGGGTCATTCCGCTGGGATGGAGCCCGTGATGTGGGCTCATATAAAGGGGACACTATTATAGGTCCCTTAGGAAGCTCCCTATGCATATCACGTACCCCAAATCTATTTCCAAGGTCCTACACACGCTGGTGACATCCGACTTGTCAAATTTTAAGATGAGTCATGTCTTGTGCTTTCATTGATACATTACCAACCTTGTGGTGTTGTTTTTACTTTATTTATAGATTTTATATAATTCATATATGATAATAATCAACTCACTAAGAATCCTATAACATCAAACACCATGGATTAAAGCTCAAAATAACACAACATCCATAATGATGAACTAGCACATTGATCTTTAACTTATTATTTTGACTCTTGTATTGATTTAATTGACCCTTGTACATTTTAAACAAGTTGTTACACACATATTTACATAATAAAAACCTTTGGAACTCATTAAACACTATAGAATCCATTAGAACTATTAAACATGTTAGATGATTACCTTCCACAATTTTAGTTTCAGTCTTTAGCATAGAACTTAGCTTAGTTCTACAGAATCAGGACTGTCAGTTAACAGTCACTCAGTTATTAGTAATTAATTTATCAGTTACTCAGATATCAGTTACATAATTATCATAACTCAGTACTCAGTTTTAGTATAATCTCAGATATAATACACATGTAAATACATAGTATTCCATACTCAGTATGTACAACAGTTTTAGCTATCTATGTACTCTGATTCAATTACTTCATATCATTTATCCAGTTACTGTTCATACACATGAGCCCATGTATATTAGCCTTAACTTATCTAGCATACCAGTACATTTCACGTACTGATTGCATACTGTCTTTTGCGCTATGATGTCTCATATCATAGGTTCAGAGGCTCAAGTTTCGGACTGCACTTAGCCATATTCAGTTAGAAGTAGCAGTTTCAGTGGTGAGTCCTCATATTTTAAAGACAGAGCTACTATTTTAGTATTTTAGTAGATTCAGCAATTCCTTAAAAGAAGTTATTTGGGGGCTTATCCCATCAACTTCATATTTTGATAATTCATTTAGAGACTTTTCAGACTAGACTAGTTCAGACAGTATTCAATTTTTAGATGCTATTATTAGTTGCTATATTTATCAGTATTCATATTATGAATCTTATGGCATTTTAGCCTAACGTATGCATTATTTTAGTATTAATATTCAGTGCTCATAATAGGTACCAGTCATGGGTTTGCTTGTCGTCCTTCAGGGTCGTAAGTACTGTGTTGGGGTGCAGACTTAAGCCGTTATAGATGTTTGGCCCGTATTTAGTTCACCAAGCTATGCTAAAGGTTAAGGTTATTTGGGATAGGCTTAGGTCTGCCCATAGTTGGTAAAATTCTCATTTGAACATGAGGCAAAGAGACTTGAAGTTTGAGGTTGCAGATAAGGAGTTCCTGAAAGGGTCTCCCATGAAGGGAGTGATGCGATTTGGGAAAAAGGGGAAACTCCGATATGTAGGTCCTTATATTATATTATGGAGGGTTGGTAATATAACATATGAGTTGGGATTGCCTTCTAGTTTTAGCTCTATTCACCCAGTATTCCATGTATCTATGTTGAGAAAGTGTATTAGTGATCCATTTCATGTTGTGCCTATCAAGGATATTGGTATTTCAGATTTTCTATCTTATGAAAAGATCTTGGATCGTTAGGTTCATCGAATGCAAAATAAGGATGTGGCCATAATAAAGGTTCTATGGAGGAACCACAAGAAGGAAGAGGCTACATGGGAAGTTAAAGAGGACATGAAGTTCAAGTATCCGCTCCTATTTTCTTCTCCGAAAGTTCATGAGAAAGTTATGTGTTCTTTACAATGTCTTTGTTTTTAAACATTGTTAAAGAAAAGATTGATTTCTTGGTATTCTATTTTCCATCTTAAAGGTAAGGGTAGAGACATTTGGGGGTTAAAATCATTCTAGTACTACCTCGTTCCATTATTCAAGGTTAAATGATCTAAGTGGGGGAGAATTGAAAAAACCTGAGTTATGACCCTTACAAATTTCCCAAGTTTGACCTTCTGGACATTATATGACTTGAAGATACTTGTTGTATAATGTGGGTATGGTTTAGGGTCCTCAACTCATATGATAATCATGTGGTTTGGTTGGTTTCTGTCCAAGGTATGAATGGATTTCATAAGGGTCGTATAGATATGGTACGAGTGGTATAGTCTAATTCGTATGTTTTCCAGTGTGTAATCCCTTTGATTCTATCTTGGATACGGTTTGAAGGTACTAGTCATATGGTATGGGTACGACTTAGTTAAGAGGAGGCGTATGGTGGATATTATATGATGTCCAACGTACGAGTAGTGGATACCACTCATATATTGTGGATAATTTTGGGGGTGGTGGAGTTTTACCCACCCGCTGGATTATTACAGTTTAAGTTAGGGGTATTTTGGACATTTCCCCTCTTAACCTCTGCTGACCCCACGACTTAAAATACTATTAGGACTTCATTTACCCTATTCTTCTCAATCAAAAACACTTTAAACACTCTCAAGGCTCTTGGTTCAGAAAAAGTTTAGGGCTTCTTCAGTGCAATCAATTCGGGGCTTACAAAGGTGGTTTCTCTCTGTACTCTTTGGTATCTAAGGCATGTTACTCCTCCCTCATTGTTTACTCAAACTAAAAGCATGTTTTCATGTATGGTTTTCATGGTATTGATGTTGTATTATTTTTTTTAATTATGTTGAGGCTTTTGGTTGTTCTTGGTTGGATAATGTTTTCCTATGTTTTAATTATTATTTTCATGTTATATTTATGGTTTTGAACACATGGTTGCATAGGAATGGTTAATTGGTACTTGGTTTTGGCTTTGGAAACTATATTCCCTCAACATGTTAAGTGCCTATGAGAATGCTTGTCACATAGCTTGGCTTTTATGAAAAACTTTGTATTGCGTGATATGGTAATGGAACTTACAGTAGGTTTAAATGGTTAAATGTTAAAGCCTTGGTGGCCATGGATTTGTTTTAACTAAAAAACCTTGTGGGGTACATGAAAATCCCCCAAGTGATTTTAATAATGGAAACTATGGGGTACATGAGAATCCCCTAAGTATTGGCTAATGACATTGCTTGCAAGCTATAGTCGATATGACGATACCACTTCATAATGGCCTTGGTTATTAATACATGGAATTAGTGGTTTGGTTATGTGCTAAAGGTTTTAATTGGGAGATAATGGCAGGTTGTGATAGCTAACCATGAAGGTGTAGGTGCAATAGATGGATATTAAAAACTCATGTTTGCCAACATGGGGGTTGGCCATGGTGACCATATGTTTGTTGGGTTCCCAAGAATCCCCTAAGTTATGCTTGTATATATGTATCACGATGGGTGAAGAGTACACGGGAATCCCCAACCATTATGATATCTCTTGTTCATGTGGCTACACGTACTGGGGCCTGTTCATGGGGGAACACTGGACCCACATAGCTCGTGGGTGGTTTTAGGATAGTCAAGCAACACAACCAGGTTAAAGATTTAAATTCATGCTAAACCAAGTTCCCTTTCCCGACAAGGAATATATATATATATATATGGATGGATGTGATTGCATATGATTATTTACTTGGTTTCAAATGTTGACATTATTTTATCCTTACTCCTGAGTACATGCTATCATTCACCCGCTAATCCATCTTAAAGTGTTGTATCCCTACGTGATGCAGAAGCCTGCCATACTACTCCTCCTACTCATTGATCTTGGATTCGGGGACAACTTAGAGTCGGATTGAAATGGTGAGATTCCATACTCTAGAAGGCTTTATTTCATGTTATGGATTTCTCTACATTACTTCCATGCTTTTATTATTTCTTAGGCTTTGGTTTTTGGTTCTGGTCAGGGGCATGTCCCGACCTGATGTTGTTTTGATTTTGGATAGAGGCTTTGTAAGACTAATTTGGGTTGGCATAGGCATTGTCGATATTGGTGTTAGCCTTGTCATTGGTATTGGTATTGGGGAAGACAATGTTTGACTGTATTTGATTTTGATTGTTCCATATTGTTATGTTATATTATTTAGATTCATCTAACTTAAAGTGTAAGGTGGTAATGGCTCGGTGCTAGGGGTGGTCTCCGGTCTCGAATGGGGCTTGAGGCACCCAATATGACTACGCCCTGGCTCGGGTTGTTTCATAAGAGGTGGCCACTGAAGCAGCAAGGGACCACTTAAGTGGTACCTTTACGGGCATCTAAATTTCACTAAAGAGACACTAGGTCGCTTAAGAGGTCCAGTATTTGCTTAAGAGGTACCCGAATACGTGGGAAGGGTATAAAAACCCTACTTAACCCGATTTCTCCCATTTTTCTTCTATGTTCAAGTGTGTTGAACCCTAAAATGTGTGAAAATTTGGTAGAATCATTGGTGGGTGATTCTGGATCCCTTGTTGACTTAAATTACGCAATTCTTCTTTGAATTTTTGATAAGTTTCATCAAATTCTATAATTAATTTCTCCATTTAATTCAAAAATACCTAGAATATTGGTGGGGTGATTGTAGCACCATGTAATATCGGAATTCACCCATTTTTTAGGATAAATGTTCCTTGATTATAGAGAGATGTTTTTTCGGTTTCAAAAGTAAAACTCACAAACGAGCCTCACACAATATTTTACATAATTTTGGACCCGAAGCACATTAATTCAATATGGGTATCATTGTTCTTGTTTTGATGAGTAGATTATAATTTTGATAGCGTGGCATGTTGCGGAAGCTTCTCAAAAATTCTTATTGAGCTTCTTTGGTGTCCATGTAGGTTAGGTTTACCCTCTTTATTATTGAGCTAATTCGTAGTATAATTATGATACTATACTATATATAGGATGGAATTTAGGTATTGGAAGTATGATTGGTATGATTAGTCTTATTTGGATTGTTTAGGCTATCTTGAAACCGTAATTTAGGCTTAATTGACTTAGTTGCTCATGTTGTAGGTAGAATTTGTATCTTAGGAATATTTATAACTTACTTAACATCTAGAAGTGAGTGTAGATACCTTAATCTAGTCTCGGGTAGAATATGCCTTAAAATAGATTTAGGAGATTAAAAGTAGGCCCCTCCAACCCATCTTATGCAAGGACTTGTATTAATACTTGTAGACTTATATACTCATGTTATGTCACAACTCAATTTCTCAGGTCATGATGGCGCCTACTATGATCCACCATAGGTAAGTCAAACCCATAGTCCGGAACGACTAGTAATGGACTACTAAATAAATTAAGGAAAGAATATGGAATAAGTATAACAAAAGTGCAAATACATATATAAATCCCAAAACCTGGTGGTATCAGTACAAGAGCTCTAATATAATAAGGGTAAAAGTGAAATATCAAGGAAAATACACTGATACAACTTATCTCGGAGTATAACATATAGACTAGTTTAATACATAAGAGGGAGAAAAGTATTACTCCAAATGTTGGGAACTCACTCTGTATATCTGGACTATGGCTCCTCCACACAACCCACACATCAATGGAGATAACCCGTACTATGACCTGTAAGCTGCAGAAGAGTAGTATGAGTACCAAACGAATGGTACTCAGCAGGCAACTGCCAACTGAGCTCCACAGATAAGACAGATATATAAAATAATAAACAGAATGAAAACTACACTCAAGAGTCCAGAAATCATATAACAAGCCGATGATATAATAAGAAAACCGTATCATGTTCATGTCCAATAGACCAACATAATAAGGTTAACTAAGTAATAAGGATGCACTATCTTATTCAAGTCATACTTAGGAATCTCAATACTGTACCGTATATCCTTAGCCAATATATGAATAAAGAGTGGAAGAAGAATATATAATAATATATAATGCCAATAACAAATATACAATATGAACAAATGAAAGAAGGGATATACGGTATTACCATAGCTACATATAGCTAAATATATATACGTATAGTTATGAGGTCAACTCAAAGCATAACCTAAGCATCATGTGTTCATTTTAAGACCTCATTATGATCCTATCAGGATTTAATACTATCATACTCAGGGTTTCTAATCCATATGGTTAGACATGAAATAATCACGCATAATAATACAATCGTAAGATAAAAGAGGCCAAACATATAACTTAAAGCTCAATATTGAATTAATGACCAATCTGTCATAAACTAGCCATAATAATGATCATCACAATGATAATAACAATATCAATAACAACACAAATAACTGGTTATTTTGGACAACTAAATACTTAGCCAAGCCTATGCATACCCCCACCGCCTCAGGCTCGGAAGGTTTAATCAACATACAACAACATAAGGCATATTCATCACCCATATCTATGCAACCATCCCATACCAATTGATAGACATAGGCACATACTGGTGATAGGTGATGTGCATGTAAGAATGAATGCAAGGTACATAATCAACATCACAATCTCATCATCATAACCATCTCTATCATCATAATTAACCTTCAGCCTTTTCAGGTATCAATATCATCATAGCAGTATCTTCCAACCTTGCCTGATAGCAATATCATTATAACAACATCCTCCGGCCTTGTCGGGTATCAATATCATCATAATAGTATCCTCCATCCTTGAAGGGTATCAATATCATCTTAACAGTATCCTCCGCCCTTAAGGGGTATCAATATCATTATAACAGTATCGTTCGGCCTTGTCAGGTGTCAATATCATCATAACAATATCCTCCGACCTTGTCGAGAACTAATATCATCATAACTCTCAATACATATATATAGATATATAATAGGTGCATGGACTTAAGCCGTGGTTAAAAGAGCATAAATCTGTTAGTTTGTTTCCCAAAATGATCTTTGAGACTAAATCATTGTACAAATATAGAAAAGGTCAGAATATCTCACGATCGGAGTAAATAATAGTGGCAAGCCATGAATCAGAATCTGTCTCGGTCAAATCTTTAAAATAATATTTTTAACCTCTTTTATACGTATAAATATACCATTTAGTTAGACAATTATTATAGTAAAGAAATTCATTGTTAAGGTGAACAGTGGGTTTTAACCCTTATTTAGGAAAAATCGTGATAAAGTTGTATTTCAGCTAGGATCATATTAATACCGATATAATAATCGTGAATGTACCAAATCTATGTATGCCATCACTAGTATTCAGTTAATAAAATCATAAGCAACATAAACATATATGTATCCATATTCTACAACCGTTTCCTTTACAAGAATAAATACTTCCCGAATATCCAACCAATATCATAATACATCCCCTGGCCCAATAATATGTTTGGAATAATCACAACATTATAATCGCAGCCTTAGGCCCATAAGAATATTTAAAGTTAATATTGATAATTATATTTATAAGCCATAGCATATCTATAATTATCTCACATATAGGAGGTATCTCACATCAGGGAGGCATCTCAAATCTAGGAGGCATAATATCAATAAGCATATCACCTCTATTAGACATCTCATATCTATAGGTCATACATCATGACCAAGCGGAAAATCATCTCCATAAGCCCAATAATTATAATTAAGAGAAAAATCATCTCTATAGACCAAATATCATAACTAAGGGAAAAATATATCTCTATGGGCCAAATATCATAACTAATAGGAAAATGCATCTCTATGGGCCAAATATCATAACTAAGAGAGAAATGCAACTCTTTGGGCCAACTATCATAACTATGAGAGAAATGCATCTCTATGGGTCAAATATCATAACAAAGGGAAATGCATCTCTATGGGCCAAATATCAAAACTAAGAGGGAACTGCATCTCTATGGACTAAATATTATAACTAAGATGAAAATATATCTCTTTGGGTCAAATATCATAACTAAGATGAAAATGCATCTATATATGTGCCAAATATGATAACTAAGATGAAAATGCATCTCTATGGGCCAAATATAATAACTAAGACGAAATAACATCTCTAAAAGATCAATACCATATCTAAGGAAAATTAACATCTCTATAATCCAATAATCATGATCCAAAAAAAATCATCTCTACTAGGCCTACTATCCATAACTAAGCCCACAAGGGCTAACACAAGTCTTGGCCTAAGTGGGTAGATGATCTTACTTATAATCCTCAATCTCCATATTTATGCAAACTACATGCAAAACTAGACTAAGGTATCTAGTTCAACTTCTAAATGTCAATTAAACCATAACCAATCCTAAAATAGGAAATTCATCTAGAAACATGGGCAATTATGTCAAATTCTATGCTAAGATACGGTTTCAAGATCACTAGACTAGCCCAACCAAGGTCAGTCAGACTAACCATGATTACAAAACTTGGACCATATCCCAAACCTAGCATCATAACATTTTTATACTACAATGTAATTCAATCTAGAGAGAAGGCAATAGAATTCTAAAAGGGTCATAGACATACTATATTATGGGTCCAAAACCCTCATCCAATTTCCCAAACACCATTAATCAATACTAGGTTATTTATTCATAATCAATCCTAAAATCCATATTAACATGCCATACATAACACACATTATCTTCGAAGAAGAGAAGGTAAAAGCCTACCTCAAGGGCGAACCACAAAACCTCACATCATGCACTATATGCTCGTCTTCACTTCACAATTTCCAACTGTCATCATGATATCAAAAATATAATCTAATCATCAATACGATTCTAAAAATACCCATATTTCAGTATTGTGCTTCGGATCCAAAAACAACACCAAAAACCTCAAGTGGGTTCCAAGTACGAAAATTGCATTTTCGAGGCCAACCTAATGCTCATACATCACCAATGAATCATAACCCTCAATTAATGGGTTCAAACAAATCAAATTTATTGATAAATGAAGACCTAAGCTAAATTGAGATTTTGGATCAAAAACTATGCAATTCACCAATAAAGAAATGAAATCTTACCTTAATCCGGATGATAATCATGATAAAAGATGTTTACCAAGCTCCCTAGACTCCCACAAGACTTAATTTTGAGTTATCATAACCATTTAGGATTGTAGGCTCTCAAAGATGAAGGGAAAATGCCCAAATTCGCGACTTTAGGGTCTATTTATAGACCCCCTCGGCAAAGAGGTACGGTATCTCTGTGACAGCAAAGTCAAAAACTTATTAATAACATCACTCAATAGTAAAATTTGAGTGTAAACCACATTTCAAATCCATTAGAATCATTAAAACTTTCATCCAAGATCATTTCGGCAAAAAATGAGGCCCACATATATAGCTCTACTTTTTCCTAAAATCCGCTCAATAGCCCAAAATAAGTTTAGAAGCCTTGGGAACTAAACCAAGGGTCTTCCTAACCTAAAATCAATCTTTTGAATGTGGTGGATAAGTTGAATTTTTAATCTAAGGTCATTTCGACCAAATATGGATCCCATACCCATATTTTGATTTTCTAACTTTCCGACCAATAGGTCGAAATGAGCTTGAATACATTGGTACCAAAACCAATGGTCTACCCAAAATAAAATCAATATTTCATATCTGCTGAAACAGTCAAAATTTTCATCCGAGATCATTTTACCAAAGTTTTTTATCGATGGTCATTTGGAATCAATGAAGATATCAAAATAGAAAATTGACTCTAAAAATCAAACGAATTATTTGGTAACCAAACCGTCAGTCCCAGCAAGTCATAAATGACTTGAAAAAGCTATGGAAGATAAGTGAAAACATAGAAAATAACCGGAAGGGTCATTACATGTTATACCTTTTGAAATGCTTATTTTGGGTCTTTTAGGAGATTAAATATTTAATGATTATGCTAATTTGATATATGAGAGTTGGTGCTAATTTTGGATAAAACCCATTGGTTTATTGATATGATTTATTAGTATGGTTTATTGATATAGTTTATTGTTATGAGTTTTGGTTCAAGTCCGCAATTGATGATGATATTGATGATACGAGTTCGGGTTCAAGTCTGACAAATGATGTTAATACTATTGAGGATGTTATGATGATGATGATGATGATAATAATAATAATAATAATAATAATAATAATAATAATAATAATATGAGTTTTGGTTCAAGTCCGGCAAATTCTATAATGTTGATACTATTGTGGATGTTATGGTGATGATGATGATATAAGTTCTGATTTGAGTCTGGTATTAATAGTTAGCCAAGATATGATATGGTATAGATGGTTTAATGGCTATAGATGATATTCGATAAAGTTATGGATCTTTAGTTTTTTGTTTTTCTTTGATTGTACCCTCAAGCTTATGTGAGCCCCTATTGGGTTATTTATTTTTCACACTTTCTGACTTATGAAGGCCAGTTTTGTAGTATTAATTATGCTTTTTTTTTATTTTATGTCTGTTCTGATCACTTATTTACAGTGTTGGAGCTTATTTTTAGGTTTTTCCTTTTACCTTGACTTAGCTTATTTCATCTTTTATCTTATCGTATTTATATCATGATTTAGCTCAGTCGGCTGATGATGCCTACTGAGTACCCATAGTTTTGATACTTATACTATATTTTTGTACCTTTTTTATGCAGATCTGAGTACTTATAGCCATCACTGATGTGACGTTCGTGCTGAGTTGATTTTGAAGATAGGGTGATATCTTGGAGTCGGAGTTGCCATTTTTCCTTCTATTATCTGTGTATAGTCTTTTAGTTTCTGAGACAGATTGTATTAGACTATTTTCGTACTTATGTTCCATTTATAGTAGCTCTTGTACCGATACTACTAGGTCGTGGGATGATTGTTGATCTTATATCTATCTATTAGACTATTATGATTGTCTTATTGTTATTATAATCCTTTTACTTGTGATTTTAGACTTTTAGGCCATTTTCCAACAAATCAGCCCATTGTTAATAGCTCTGAGCTACGATTTGAATAACCTACTGGTGAAATAAAGTCGATGCCATCATGACTCATAAATCAGGTCATGAAAACTGTCACATGTGATTCTAGCATCGTGCATAGATATTTATGTCAACAAATAGAAGAAAAATGAGTAACCTTTCACATAAATATTTAAAAACCATTTTGATTGTAGTAATATGAGTATAAAATTTTTTCATAATTTTTAGTATCTAAATAATAATAATAATTATTTTGTTTGTCAATTTTCTTGAAACTTAAAAAGTTTCTTTTGTGGATTCACTACAATCCCAATTTCATGAAGAATAGTTCTTCATGTCGTAACATATTAGCTTTTTCTCAAAGCTATCAAATACATCTGTGACAAATTTATGTAGCCACACAATAACATTTATATTTGGTCATGGTCACAACCTTTATATGACATAATTATTTCTTTTCTTTTCCATTTGATAGTTCATAATAGAGCATGCCATACCAAATCTAACAAGAATTATTTCTTGCTTTTATAGTTTGATAATCAGAGACGCAAACCTCCCGTAGAGGTGAGTAGTGGTATTTATCCAATCATAATCACATTCTTATTTTTCAATTTTATCACATATTGATACCTTTAATTTCAAGAATGGCCTAACATTTACATACTTATCACATCCCATATTCTCTTCAAGGAATGGAGTAATAATTGTACATACTTCATAAATTTTATTATAGTCTCAATGTTATGTCTTTATATTTTCTATATTACATGATTCACCTCAACATCACTTTGAAAGATTAAATGTACCACCACTTTATATTCTTTTAATGGGGGACTTTTAATATTTATCAAATTAGGCCGCTTGACAACCGTGTGCCCAATATATACCTTTTATACCAAATTGATGGTAAATATTACCTTCACTTTTTAAGGTCCATTTTATCAATCTATAATATTCTTTATTTTTACCATAATTATGGTTATTATAATTTTGTTCCTTTACATCCATATATACAAAAAATAACTTATTTTTCAGACTTATTATTCACTACTACTACATCCACATCAAAGAACGGAGCAAATAAATGTGTGGCAGATCTCATGATTTTTCATTGAAAGTTTATTTTGCCCCCATCATTGTTATGATCAATATATTTCATTTGAACTTAAACCTAACATCTTACCAATAAATAATATGATAGGCCATAATTCGGTGGGACTTAAACATCTTAACCATAAAAGACATACTAAGCAATAATTCAGTGGACTTGAACCCAACATGGTGCATCGAGATTCCAACTTAATGTCTTATTCTCTCGGTGTGATAGGACTTGAATCTACCATATTATCCTCAACCAATGGAACAATAGGCCACAGTGCACTAGGACTCATGCTTGGTCCATAGTCATTATCATATGATGCAACACAAAGTGTAATCTGATGAGTTTATGCCCTCTTTGCAATTATGTATTTATATACTAAGATAGTGAAAAGTAAATACCTTTAACAAAGGAAATTAAGTTGATGTTTCATATTTATAGTGAGTAACAAGTTATGCTTTGCCTCATTCTTCCTATCCTACAACCAACAATAAGGCTTCACCAACACTATTAGTCTCCAAAACAAAAGCAAAATCAATTAGAACATGACAAACAAGTAAATAATACTTAACAAGAACCCTCATATATGACTAGTTAAAACACCAAAATAATTATATCTGCTCCTCCATTAAAGATAAAGTGTAAAATTAACTGTTTTTATCTAGATCCATTAGTATTCCCAGTAATATATATTTGCAATTTTATTATATATGATTAATGAAAATAGTGTAGTCTTTATATGTTTAATTAATGTCTACCTTAATAAGGAAACTTCATGATTGATGAATTTATCCAAATCACACAATAATATTTATCCAATTCACTAAATACTTACGTAAAAAATTTATGAAGATAATAACATGTCATAATAAGCAATATTTAATTTCATAAACATACTAACAATATATGTTAAGCGTACATACATAGACTATCTCATTTAAGGTATCTTTTAAAAAACATGCATGCCTCATACAGAGACAAGGATAACCTTTACTTATAGTGCTTAAATCTTTGATGTATTAATTTAGCCCAATATTTTGACAAGGGATTGGCTTTAAATGAGGATATTTCGTGCTAATAATATGTTTTTAAACTAAGAGAACAATATAAGTAAGAAAATAGATAAGAAATAATAGCTCAAGAGAAGAGAGTTTTCTATTCTTTCAATTGTTCAAGTGTATCCATTCCATACCATATGAACCCTCGTGCCTCTATTTATAGTGTTACCTAGAGACACATAAAATATTATCATAAACATGATATTAAGGAGTAAGATCATGGAGGAGGTGAAAGACATAACATTTAGGATTTGAGATCATGGAGAAGGTGAAACATAATGGTGAAGAATGGTGGGAAGATGGAAGGATCGACATATAAAATGTTGTCATAAACATGACATTAAGGAGTCAGATCATGGAGGAGGTAAAAGACATAACATTTAGGATTTGAGATCATGGAGGAAGTGAAACATAATGGTAAATAATGGTGGGAAGATGGAAGAATTACATTAAGTGGACATCTACATAAATAATATATTTTATAACAATAATTTTCATAAATTATAATTTTGAACCTATTGTTAGACAATCAAATTTCGAGACCGAAAAATAATAGTCGAGATAAAAAAAATATTTCAATAATAATTTTATTAATTTTAGTAAGTGAGTGCTACAATCTCTATGAATCCTCTGATTCATCTTTTCAAATATAAATTCAAGGGCTTCGAGCTTGATCTTAAATTTGAACTCAATTTGCAGATTTGATTTGACTTGTACTTAGATTCAAGGGATTTTGGGCTTGTTCTTGAATCTTGTGGTCTTGATATTGAATCTTGATGATGAACTGAATTTGAATGCTTGAACTTTGTAGAGAAGTTATATCTTTTGATCAACGAGTTCTTTCTTGCTTCTTATTAGAGTTCTTGGTCCCTTTCTATGAATAATGAGACCTCTATTTATAGTTGTGAGAAGTGAAGAGTCATGGTAAAGATAGACTTCTTTTGACCAATCAAATTTAAGTGACATGATGCTTTTTCATGGACTTTGATTTCACTAGGCCTGCTGCATCATTTTGACATGTGGCATGACCTTGTTAGATCCTTAACTTGACTTGGCATTCCATGTCATTATATACATGGCACTTATTTAGGCCTCTAAAATATGACAATATCTTGGGATTAGCAAAGTGGGCTCATCATTTGTAGCCCAAATCAATGGGCTAGCCTGATAAAAATTGGACATTAATTAAAATCTTACATATTTGTTCTTAAATAATTAATCCAATTATATAAATTCACAATATTTATTTGGAACTAATATATTTTGAATTTAATATAATTTAAATTTTGTACGGATATTAATTTAATAAAAAAAAATTTGCCCACAAAATATTCCCTACTTCAAGGCTGGTCGAGTGTATATTTTAGAGACTAGACTTGAAGTATGATTATTTAAACATGCTTTCTTCGTGCTTCAAAGATTTTCATACATATGAATACCCATTTCATTAGTTGAGAAAATTTAAAGTTGAACCATGTAACTTACAAATTGATATTGCCTCTAAAAAATTCTCTCTTTTTTAGTCCTGATTTATTTCATCAATTTCTACACTATGACCCATTGGTGAGATATGATATCCAACTCCAATAATGAATTTCTTAACGATGTCTACTTCTAGGATATATTGAATTTGTCAAACTTCAAATAGATTTTGGAAAACTTTTTACGGCCTTGCTTAATCAAGAATAAAACCCTTCCAATTTTAATTTATATTGGAGATGGAAACAACCTTCAATTTGAATTCATATTGAAGAATGAAACAACCTCCAATTTGAATTTATATTGGAGCTGAAAACTCTTCTAATTGAATTTATATTGGAGAAGGAAACAACCTTCAATTTGAATTTATATGTAAGAAGGAAACAACCTCCAATTTGAATTCATATTGGAGATGAAAACTCTTTCAATTTAAATTTATATTGAGAAGGAAATAGTCACTCTACAACTCTATAAAAGGATGTAGGTTCCCCACTTTTTCAATATAAATTTGTGGGTTTCCAAGCCATGAATAATGTTGAGGTAATTTCTTTTCCTTCTGCTTTTCTTTTATTTTTTTGTCACCTTTTTCCATCCCAGCATGTTAGTGGTAGAATTTCTTTATTTCATTGTAGGAAAATCAAAATAATGAACCGTTTGATATTCCTGAAACTAAAATTCAAGATCTTTAACATATAAAAAATTTAGATTTAAAATACTTTAATATAATTCTCTATAATTTTTTGAAGTTAGATCTAAATTTTATCATAATGAAAATTTCATATTTGTGCGTCTTTGCCAAAACTTTCATATATTGAAGTAGGAAAGACGAAATCACAATCGCTTGATTCTTGTAAAACAAGACACAAAGATATAATATATATATATATATATATATATATATATATATATTTCATAATTTAATACCTCTGAGATCTTTTCAGGTACTATCCTACAATCAGAAATGGATTTTGATGCACAAACAACTTCAGATTTGTGCGGTGACACCAGAAAATTTAAACGTTAATATGGGAGTATCGAAATCATGATCCACTTGATTATATAGATGCCAGAAATAAGAATACATAACATATCCAAGATTTGAAATTTATGATCTTCAAAATTTTTCTACATAATTTTTGAAGTTGATCCTAAATTATGTTCAATAGAGAATTTTAGATTTGCATTGCCTCACAAAATAACTTACATCTTGATGCAGAAATGTCACCATCAAAGGGTAATTTGATTATTGCAAACCAAATTTTGAGGATTTTTTCTCACCATAATATTTTGTCTCAATCCAAATTGGTGATTTATGACTTTCAAGTTTGAAACATCTAGTCAGGTTCCAATCTCTCTCCTACTTGTATTTTCTTTGTATTGTCTCTTTTTTTCTTGTAGAATCAAAGCCAATAACAATGTGAAACAATCGGCTTAAGGTGAAAGAGTTTAGCTTTGCCTCCATCATCTTAAGACCTGATCAATTTTACTTCAAGATGCTGGCTATGCAAGAATTGGCTTAGGGTCCGAGAGTTTAACTTCGCCTCCGTCACCTTAAGACCAGACCATTTTGCTTCAAAATGGTGGCTATGCAACAATCATCTTAAGGTGCAAGAGTTTAACTTGGCCTTTGTCACCTTAAGACCTGACAAATTTTAATTCAAGATGGTGGCTATGCAACAATTGACTTAGGGTGCGAGAGTTTAACTTTGCCTCCGTCACCTTAATACCCGACCAATTTTGCTTCAAGATGGTGGCTATTCAATAATAAGCTTAGGGTATGAGAGTTTAACTTCGCCTCCGTCACCTTAAGACCCGACCAATTTTACTTCAAGATGGTGGTTATTCAACAATCAGCTTAGGGTGCGAGAGTTTAGCTTCACTTCTATCACCTTAAGACCCGACCAATTTTTCTTCAAGATGGTGGCTATTCAACAGTCAACTTAGGGTGTGAGAGATTAAATTCGCCTCCGTCACCTTAAGACCGGACCAATTTTACTTCAAAATGGTGGCTATACATAACAAATTTGTTCAAATGTCAGCTTAAGGTGCAAATGGACAAATCTTGTCCACCTTAATGCATAAAAATTTTGAGATCCTTTTATGGATAAACTCGTGAGAGGCCAGCTCAAGGTGCGAAGGGACACATTTTGTCCACCTTAAGGCATGGAAATTTTGAGATCCTTTTAGGATAAACTCGTGAGAGGCCAGCTTAAGGTGCAAAGGGACAAATTTTGTCTAGCTTAAGGCATAAAAATTTTGAGATCCTCTTAAGGATAAACTCATGAGAGGCTAGCTTAAGGTGCAAAGCAAAAAATTTTGTCCACCTTAAGGCATAAAATTTTTAGATCCTTTTAAGGATAAACCCATGAGAGGCCAGCTTAAGATGCAAAGGGACAAATTTGGTCCACCTTAAGGCATGAAAATTTGAGATAATTTTAAGGATAAACCCGTGAGAGGCCATCTTAAGGTGCAAACAGACAAATTTTGTCCACCTTAAGGCATAAAAAATTTTGAGATCCTTTTAAGGATAAACTCGTGAGAGGCCAGGTTAAGGTGCAAAGCTACAAATTTTTTTCACCTTAAGGCATGAAAATTTTGAGATCCTTATAAGGGTAATATCGTAAGAGGCTAGCTTAAAAGGACAAATTTTGTCCATATTAAAGCATGAAAATTTAGGAGGCCTCGATTTGAAGACTTGGAGATTTTGTCAACTACCACTTGCAAACTTGGCGATTTGGGCGACTCAACTTTCAAATTTAGTGAATTTGGCAACTTCAGCTTGCAAGCTTGATAAAATTTTCTTACTTTAAACTATATACTTGGTGGATTTGTGGTGCCTCGAGAGACGAGATAACGAGTGTCTAGTTTCCAGGGGCAGTTGTATATTATGTTAAACTTATGGTTATTTTATTCATTTCATGTTTGTTGAGTTATTTATATTTGGAAATGAAAAAATAGATTTGAAAAAAAAATATTTTTCTAGAAAAATAATCAATTTTAAATGCCCAATCATGACAAAGAAGGTTCACTACTTTAATCTTCAAAACCAAAAGAATAATCTGAAATAACCGAACCGAATTTGTAGAAAGCGAAGCAAATCAAATTTGTTTCAACTTGGTTATGGTTGTCATTTTTGTCAATCTGAAAACTGAAAAACCGAATCGATATTAAACAACCAAACTAAACTGAATCCCGACCCCTAATTTATAGGGCCAATTTTTATGCCATTAACAACGATAATCTTGTAAGCACCTTATGAATATACTTCTTGTATGACATATGGTTCATCCCATTTTGGGGTGAATTTTGCCCTAGACTTATGAGAAGTGATAGTAAGTCTCCTTACTGCAAGGACTTGATCTCCAACTTGGAAGCACCTCAAGCAAAATTTTTTTTGAAAGAATAAGATAGACAGGCTTGGTAATATTTAAGATTTTGTTTAGCCTCTAGTCTCTTCTCATCAAGAGTTTTTAACTCTGCAAGATGCAACTTAGCATTTTCTTTATCTGTGAGCCCTTTTAAATATCCAGTCTTAAAGAAGGTATTTGATGCTCAAGTAGCAGGACTGCTTCAACTCCAAAAGCAAGCGAGTATGAGGTTACCTATGTCGGTGTGTGATTAGTTGTCCTATATCCCTATAAAGCTTCTTCTATTCGCTCATACCAGTCTCGTTTGGACTTAGAGATGACTTTCTTCAATAGATTTAAAAATTCTTATTGAATGCTTTAGCTAGGACATTGGCGGCGGCATAGTACATAGAAGACTTAAACTGCTTGAAACCAAAAAGATCACAAATCTTATTCATCAGCTTGTTATTAAATGGCTTGTTGTTATCGGTTGTTATGTACAGTGGGATTCCAAAGCGGTAGATGATATTCACTTAGTTTGCAATATTTTCTTTCCTTACTTCCTTGAGAGCAATAACTTCGACCCATTTTGAGTAGTAGTCTGTCGCGGCTAAGATGTACAAGTGTCTACCATAAGATTTTGGTAGTGGCCCAACAACATCCAGTCCCCAAGCATTAAATGGCCAAGATACTATAGTTAGATGTAATACTTCAAGAGGTTGATGTATGAAATTTTCATGGAATTAACAAGCTTTGCACCTTCTAGCATAATCCAAGCAATCTTTTACCATTATTGGCCAATAATATCCTATCCTTTAAATGTGAAAATGGGGCTTCGATCCAGATTGGTGAGATCCACAAACTCTCGAGTGTGATTCTTACAAATCTTGAATTGATTCTTCCTCTCCCAAACATCATAAAAGTACTCCTTTCTGTACAAATCTTGAATTGATATTCTGTACAGTGTATCTTTCTAGTAAAGAAAGTGATATACACGACGACGGATGACAGTTCTTCTTCTTGGTTCCTCTAGAGGAATACGATAACACAAGTAGTCAATGATAGGCTATCACCAATCTTCCTTTACAACTTCAGACATGACGCTGAGGTGCTCAACCTTATTTTCTACATCTTTATCCTCACTCAGCGGCGGTACTACCCATTCTTGGTGAATAGTAACTTATGTCTAATTTGGAATAGTTTGGATTGAAGCCAAGGCAGCTAAGTCATCAGCTTACTTATTTTCTTTTCTTAGTAGGTTTTGGAGGGTCACTTCTCCAAGTCATCCTATTAAATTTTGAGCATAATTATGATATGGGCGTAGCATAGGCTTTCTGACTTCATAGCTTCCCAATAGCTGCTTGATTACCAATTGAGAGTCACAAAAGACTTTTAATTGTAGTTGTTTTATGTCAACTGCCATCTCAAGGCTGAGCATTAATGCTTGATATTTAGCAACATTATTAGAGCAATGGTTTGCCAAGGTAAAAGAGTATGAGATGACCTTTCCTTGTGGAGTGACAAACACCATATACCAGAACCAACTCCATATTAATGTGCGGCACCATCAAAGTACATCTTCTATGGGGGTCTAGATTCAATAACCATTGCATCTTTATCAGGAAGTTCATCAAACAATTCCCAATCATCGGGTATCGGGTGGTCTGCCAAGAAGTCTGCCAATATTTGTCCTTTTATAGCCTTTTAGGGATGTACATGATCTCAAACTGTTGGAATTGAAGGTACCATCTTGCAAGTCGGTCACTAAGGAGTGGTTATGATATTACAAACTTAATGGGATTTACCCTACACATACAAGATGGACAACATGAGCTTGAAATTAGTGCTTTATCTTTTAGATTAAGAAGGCCAATGCCAAATACAACTTTTCAATTGGAGAATAATTCAGCTCATTTGGTGTTATCATTATGCTCAGATAGTAAAGAGAGTTTTCTTTTCCTTTACTATTTCTTTGTGCCAATAGTGCTCCAACTGACCATTCTTATGCCACGATATAGAGTATCAAAGGTTTTCTAGGTATGGGCGCCACAAGGACTGTAGGTTTCATTAAGTATGATTTGATACTTTAAAAGGCCTTACTACATGCTTGGTCCCATTCGAAAGGAGCATCCTTCTAAAGTTATGGAAAATTAACTATATAAACTTATTAGATTAGTTATTACAAGTTATAGCAAAACTTTTAAGTTGTCAAGTTATAGCAACTTTCATTTTAAAAAATATATATAAAAAAATCTTTTTTGTTTTTTTGAAAATACAAAAAAGTAATTAATGAAAAAGGAAAATTAAGATTTAATACAATTAACATACAATTTACCTTACTTAAATATAGTTAAACTTAATTACTGATCTTTATCCACCCCCAAATCCCTCTAACCGTTGTTTTTTCTCCTATTTTAATGCTTGCATTAAGAGTTTCTATCCTCATACACTACCTTCCTCTTTGTACACGATTAATTTCTGTCAGTAAATAAAAATATCATAATTTCGGCGTCAACAAATTGCTGAGGATTATAATTTGAAAGAAAAGAAAAAATAATTATTTCTTTTGATAACAAATATGAATTTTGTTAATTTGTATTCAATCATGATACGTCATGGAGGGAGATGGAATTCGTCAAGTTTGTTAATTTTTTTTATGAAAATGGATATTTTTCATTCAAAGCGAATTTAAAGATTTATTTTTTTGTATTTCTTCAATTCTCTATTTTTCTGTGTTTCTTCAATTCTCTATTGTTACATTCTCGAACTAAAAGGTCAAGCGCAAGCAGGTAAAAACGATTGTGTATTTTTAGTGTATTTAATTGGATATTATATTTGCATGTAAATTGGGTATTTATTTTTGAGTATTAATTTTTTTTTTTTTAATTTAACAGTTACTATTTGATTTGTGTGGTGGGGGACTATACTTTGTTTCTTCGTTCTTCAAGAATTAACAAACCAAAGATTTTTAAGATAAGAAAGTATTGTGACATTCATACATGCTCAATAAAAAAATTTCAAGTCTTTTTTATGAAAAGAAATGGGGTGTTTTACACGGATACGTTGTCTTCCCTGTATGTTGCCTTCCCTGTGATGCTCAAAATTTTCACAAGGAGATAATATTATTTAGCAACTTAGTATGCCCTCAGTGAAAAAAATATAAAAAATTAAAAGGATAAATTTTGGATAGACCTTTTATTTAGAGAAAAAAAGGTTCAAGTTTCTTAGCATGATCTTTGAATATCATGTTTCATATCTTAATGCTTTTGTTATTCAACTCCAGGTATTATGTAAAGATGACATTGAAACTTTAGATTTGTGCAAGAACATGATGAAACAAGGTGAATGGCCACAACTTATGATTGTTTTTTATCCCAAAGAGGGGTATGTACTTGAACAACCGTTGAATTTTACTGTGTATGATTAATATGGGATGCTTCATTTGTCGATTTGCTTTTCATTTTTCAGATTTACTGTTGAAGCAGATGTGTTCATAAGGGACTGGACAATAATTACAGAGTATGTTAGAGATGCTGATTACTTGAATAACCGTGAAGCTAATGATGGAGATAGCACGATGACTCTTTTAAGTACTAATGATACATTAAAGGACTTCGTCATTTGTCCTGATAAGCGCAGTAATATTGCTCGTTTCATCAATAACAAGCATTTGAAATTCGGCAATACATGGTATTTGCACAAATATCAATAACATGCTACCAATAACAAACGATGCTCAATGAATAAAGACAATGAAACAAAGTCTTGAAAGATTAATCGGACTATTTTGTTGTATAATTTTAGGCTTTTTCTACTAGGGGTATAACCAAACTTAATTTTTTTGGACATTATCTGAAGAAAACAAAAAAACAAAAGTTTAAGATATTAAACCAAGGTTAAGGGTGAATGAATGTTGGAAACCAATAGTCATACTCAAAAGAAGGAAACATAAGTTGAAAAGAGTGAATAATAATGAGATAAAGACTTTTATTGATAGTTGGTAAAAATTTAAAGATCTTGCGTATGTTTTGGACAAAGAGCTACTGTAAAATGTGATGCTCTGTAGAAAAGGGTAAAAAGGAAGGAAAAAAGAAGTTAAAAAAGATAAAGATATAAGACTTCTATTGGTAATTAAAGACAGTAAAATATGAAAAAGTGTATAATCAAATTAATTATTCAATTTAATAAAAGTATGAAATTAGTTCTTAACTTTACAAAATATATTTACCATATATAACTCCTTAAATTGTGAACAAATTTGATATTTAATTATTAAAAAAATATTAATACCTTAACTTGCCATAATTATCCAAGATCTTTGATTAAGATTGATAAATGTTAAATATAAGAAAATAATACAAATAATAAATATTAAAAAAAAATCAAAAATTTAATTAAAATATTTTTTTTGCAAAAGTTGTTATATCTTGTAATTATTTCTTAAATCTAGTAATTAATGAAATGTTATGCTATAACTTGTAATTTACAATCTAAAAAGTATATTTGAGATAATTTTCACTGTTTATTATTTATTATTATTTTATTTATTATTATTTGTTATTTATTATTTCATATTATTATTTATTATTTAATTATTATCATCATATATTATTATCCCTACTTTAATTTAAATGACAGCCTAAATTAAAATTACCGTGCACAATTTATTTACCTTTTAGTCCAATAGTGTTCAAATTCCTTATAATTATAGCCTTTCTACTCAATCCAATACAATTTTAACCCAATTCCTTGCAATCCTAGTCATTCTACCCATTTCCTTGCAATCCTAGTCAGTCTAAATCTACATAGTCTTAAAATTCCAGTCGTTCATCGAAATTGATCGGCTGAGATTTGATCTACACCTTCCTTTCCTTTTTAATCCAATAACCCCAAAACCCTAATCTCATTACCATTTTTTCATCCGCCTCCAATATCCTCTCTCTCCCCCCCCCCCCCCCCCCCGCTCTCTCTAAACCTTTCTCTGCAAAAAGAAAGGAGAAGCGGCGCCGCCTCTCCATCCCTCCACGCCGGCAGCTATGCCATCACCACCTTGGACCCTCCGCTCCGATCTTCCCATCTCTTTTCTCCTCTCCCCTCCGGCGACCAACCCAAACGGTCCACGCGCCTCTCCTCCACCCGCAATGGCCGGCGATACAGCTGCTTCAGCCCGTTCTCCGACCAGACAACGCCGTCAACACACCTCTCCCGTCGCGTTCCGCCATCTCCGGAGAGAATCCAGCCAGCACGCCAGCACCGCTCCAACCCCGCCACCGCGACAACAGCCGCTCCAGCGCCGTCACCCTTCTCCTCCAACCCACTCAGATCCGGCCTCCACCTTCAACAGTCGAGAAACATCAACGACGACGAACCAGCTACGCGCCACCCCCAGATTCAACTATTATTTGGTTTGATCTCCCTAAACTCAAATTGCATGTTTGTTTGTTAAATTAATTTTTCGTGACATGTAACTTTGGATTGTGATTAAATTCATGTAATTATTTGTTCATGTTCATCTCTGGGTCTGTCATGTGTGAAAATGCCTAATTTCTATGAGTTAACCTTGAATTTCTTTAAGCACTTGGACTGATTTCTTTGCTTGATGGGTTATCTCCATCCGTTAACCTTGACAAAATTTGTGGCTTGATTATATGTTATCCGATTCTCTGCCTCTAATCGGTGCATGCTGGACTCGTAATTACTGTATACTTGTGTGTTTTGATGTGAAAAGTTGGTGGGTATGTCATTTTGTGTTCTCCCTTTGATGATAAAGTTGACAGCATGTTTTATAACGTATGGTAGTAGGAAATTCAATCATGTTATGACGGAAATAAGCACCTATTTGTCCTTTGGTTATTGTTTGAATATTCGAATAGATTTTGTTTATGGTAGCTAACCTGTTTAATTCCTTGATTACTTCTAATTGATTATCTCTAATTGATTTATGGTAAATGGGTGGACATATTTTATTATTATTTTAGAAAATATTCTTATTGAGGCATTTATGGTAAATTTGACCTTTTTACATCCCTGATTGATTCCTGACATGTTCCTTTCCTTCTTGAAATTGATTTTGTGTATCCTTTCTTCCCTTTATTGTTTGGAATGAATTTTTCATGATTGCTTAATAATATTTGAATATCAATTTATGATAGATGATAGTTGTAATTATGGAAGGCCTTTTTTTTTTTACCTTATTGAATTTTGTGGTTAACTGATTTTGAGGTGAAAAATATTATTGATTGACTACATAAATATTTTCCCTTCCTTTTGAATAAAATTGAATTGATTCAATTACTGATAGTCAGTAAAATGATTTTAGAAAAACTCTTTTTTCTTTCCTTTTACTTTTCGAAAAGGGTCCATACCTTTAGCATATATAAATAACCCTTTTTATCATTAATGGACAATGAAAACACGGCTCAACTTCTGAACTTCTCAAACTTCCTAAGTTCACAATTACTCTGTGAGAACAAAAAGACTACTAGCTATTTGAATACAAGGCAATTCCTTTGTTGTTTTAAGAGTCTTTGATTCTTCGGGGAGGCTCGTTGGGAACATCCTGCTTTATTTCGCTGTTACAACTGCTTGGGTTTCTTATACTTAATTCTCTCCTCTTACTGCTGCATACTGGTAAGTGTCTAGAACGATGTTATTAATTATTTATTGAGTGCCTAGTGTGTTAGAATGTATGTTCTTAGGGACTTCTCCGCCTTGTGTTTGACATGTCACTTATATGTAGAAGCATGCTGTAGTGTCTCCGCCTTGTGTTTGACATGTCACTTATATGTAGAAGCATGCTGTAGTGTCTTGTTTGTCTTTGCCTTTGCCACATTGTTGCTCTACAGGTTGAAAATTCCGAAGAGTCGCCGGGGTCTTTAAACGGACTATGTATTCTTTAGACAGTTATTTTTCTTCTAATGTATTCCGGTTTGTAATATTATTGTAAAGACACTATTGTTATTGATGTAATATTAATTTGGGGACTGCTTTGGGAGGCGGAGATTTACGTGCTCTATGAATGGCGTAGATAGGCACAACTTAGGTTTTACGTGCATTTCATGCTACATAGGTCACCTAGGCACACAAATTTAGGATTATGCGATATTTAGTTCATTTATTAATTAATTTGATTCCATTTGTCATATTAAGTATTAGGCTAAAATAATGTTATTGTGTCATTGTGTGTCTAGCATGTTAACGTAAATTGAGCATGATAAAGTAATTTTTGGCATATTAACTTTTAAAAGGATCCATGTTTCCTTTAGCAATTATACAATTCTATACTTTGTCATGACTTCTTAGTTTGAAGAAATAATTTTTTCACATGTATTCAGCGCATAAAATATTTCTATCATATTACCAGGACTATACATTTAGCGTGTTATAATTAGACAACAAATTAATTTCAGCGCTTAGATTGAATTTCAGCATGTTTAAAATGCTAGTTCCTTACATTTATAGCATGTTAAAATATTAGATTTTTGGCATTTTTGACATGTTTTCAGCATGTCAACATTAAAATACTGTGCCTTAATGTTATTTTTAGCATGTTTAAGTAACTCTTCAGCATAATTAATTAACTTTCGAGCATGTTTAAATCATGTTACTGTATATCTACACAATTTTAGCATGTTATTATCATTAGAACATTAAATTTTTGTGCATCTTAGTACGATTGACACACTTCTAGCATATCACTATGAAATTCCTGCAATAGTACAACTTCTGGTTTATTAAAATACATATTTTGAGCATTTTACGATATGTTTAAACACTAGAGTAGATATATTATGGCATCCTTAACATGTTAATGCCTTTTAATATTTTTATTGATTTCTTATGTTCTCATTTATATTTTACAACACTTAATTCACAAGCACATTTTTTGTTCGACACATTTACCATACTTTTGACACCTCTCATTGACACACAATGATGTTACATTCACGAATCATAGTCGTCCTTTATCACTACTTGTTGAACATTTAGATAGCATGTCTATAGGTTAATGATAATATATCGAGTCCTAGGCAGCATAGTTTTCTTTTAGTCTAGAACATAAATTCAAAATGACAAAGTCAAATGCCTCTTGAACGATAGTCGGGATGTTAAATATTACTAAAGATGTTAGTTTTGTCCTTGTCATAGAACGTCCTTAGACTTGACATCCAGCCTAGGTGGGGTGGGATGGGTAGCCCTTTTCGGAAATGATGATCCCAACAAATATTAACGGCGAGGCTAATGACATTATTACTTATCTAAGAGTTCGGCCTTTGGGTCGGATGATGATTAACAAGTTGGGTTTTTGATTCGAATAGAATCAAAACATCTCTTTGTTTTATTCGTACGATTTCTTTGTCTTTTTATTTATTTTACATGTTTATTTGGGGTAGCTAGTTTATTATAAAGCAGTCCTCTTTTTATTATAAATTATGTCGTTTCTTTCTCCTCGTTTATCTTATTTCTATATTTTTATTTATTTTATCACATAGATAATCGACAATTAGCATTAACAAATGATATGTGTTTGCTTATTAATTATCTTATTGCTTAGCTAAATAGTAAATTAAAAATAAAAGAACAGACCTTTATTTGATCACATAGAATCCCTATGTAAAGTATGAATTTGGCCGGGAACCACCTTTGTGGACCTTGAAAGGTGCCTGAGACCTTCCTTTTGAGGTAATTTGAACTCTTACTTGAACTCTGGTGAACTAAGACAAAATGATAAAATAGGTTCGTAGTAGCCTAGATCGGTACCCTAATGCGCCTTAATACGTTAGATGGCGACTCTTCACACCCTTATCTTAAACGCATCCCAAGAGTTTGCCAAATTGAATCCCACTTTCTGCAAGGAAAGAGGGCCGCAACAATACCAAGTCTAGTTATGTCCGAAATTGGGGTCTTAGGTATTTGGTTACCTTTGTGGATGACTTTTCTCTTATGTCTTTGATTTACTTTATGAAAAATCATTTGAAGTGTTTTTCCACTTTTGGGCCAATATTTTTGAAGCGTTCAGGTAGCATATGTTGCAACTAAATTTAGTACTACTGGTTCGTGTTTACAGAGAGGGTTTTTTTATAAAAGTGTCTCATTTTCTTTCAAAAAGCATTGTTCCACAATGGTACTAGTATCTTATGAATGTATATGTATGGAATGAGGATGTAATGATCACAATCAATCAATATGAAAATATCCATTCCACCCAACACGAATATTTATGTGAGCCCAGAAACCAACTCAATGTCCCCAATTTATGATTATCAACTCTATTTAGGCACCATCGGAATAAATATGCATGTAAGACATCATTTTTATCATATCAACCCCTACTCAAGTATTTCTATCATGATAAAGGTAACCAATGCTTAAGTAAGTCCTTTATATAACCATTTAAACCCCCGCACGGGCATTATATCTAAATTAAAGGCATTTAGATGCATATATAAGGTAAATGATGCCAAATTAAGTGCCTGCATGGGCAACACACAATATTAGATATCAAAAGTCAACAACAACAGAATATAAGTCCCCACATGGGCACATAACTGTATTAGTATCTTGAAATATAAATTTCATACTTATTTTCCCCAACCCATGGCATGTTTTACTTATTTATTAACTATCCAATTCAACCTGAAAGAAGTTAAGCCATAACCTACCTCAAAACGACAAAACCAGTCTAAAGTGCTTCAACATGGAGTTTTCCCCTTACAAATGACCTTGGAATCAACTACAATATTTAATTATAGCATCTACACAGTAAAAGAAAGCTAATGATACTTATATTGCCCATATTTAGGTCGGGTCCAAAATGAGTTTGAAAAACAAGTTCAAAAATGAAAGGGGTAAAATTGAATTTCATTTTAGAAATGCATTCCCTTAGGTTAAAAGAATCTACAGTTGAAAACCCATGTGGAAATGAGCTTAAAATAAGGCTCATATCCATAAAATAATATTTTAAGCTTTACTGATAAAAACCTCAAAATCCATTTCAAATCATGATTAAAAGGTGTTTTTTAAGATGAAATTGATGGAAAAATGGTTTAGGAGCTTACCTAAGCACAAAAAATGATAAAACCCTAAGAAATCACTCAATACGCGAAGCTTGAGGTCCAAAAATATTGGAATTCACAAATTTGGGGCTTTTATACTATTTAGTGAATAGTACCTCGTGAACGCGGTCAAACCCTCATGTTTGTGTGGGTCGACGTTACCTGGCCAATTTAATAGCCTTTGTGTTCGCGAAGATCCACGTCCCAGACCCTCACATTTGCGACAATCCTATCCCGTTCGTGAAGAAGGTGAAGACCTGACCCAACTCAACTACCCTTCGAGATCGCGACCACTACTATTGCGATCGAGATGAATAGTTAATTCCTTCTTCACAAACGCAAAGAAGGTTTTACACATGCACCAGATTCATCAAACCATCTGATTTTTTATGGTTTTCAAAATCTTCGAACGGACCCTTGAGATTTATTCGAGACACAATAGAAATAAATCATATATGCTACCAGGCTATTTTTGACATTCCGAACTCAATGGAAACGTTAGATTTTTGTAAAAGGATTATTTTCATTAAATCAACTCTCGGGATTTCTTTTTCACTATATTTCAAACAAAGGGTTGAAATGCAAAATAAAGACCCCAAACTCAAACCAGCCACGGTACTAATCCAAATTTGACATTTCAAATCTAATGGAACTTTCCAAATAGTCATCTGACACTCAGAGCATCAAATGTTAACTGAAGTTCAACTATATGGCTCTTGAAGTCTCTAAAAAATCACGAACTCGCCCAAATCATTTTTTATCACACTGAGAATCGTTCCAACCATCCCCACACCTAAAAATCAATATATAGCAACCATGGAGAAGGGAAAATGGTCAAAACATATAAAAGCAAGTTTGCATAATTCAGGTTATTACAGAAAAATGATTGGAATGCAGTGTCTATAATTAGGGTGTCTATGTAATAATGAAAATACAACAATTCAATAATATTCTTCTCTAGTATTTCTTCTCATGGTATTAGAGCCTCTACGATCTTGGTAAAGAATCAAAAAGCTTTTGCTGCCAGCGGGTGGCTATTACCCATATATGTCGCCTTTCTGGCCAATGATCGTGTTAGCAAAAGTTGGATTGGCGTGCTTCTTTTTAGTGGCTTCTCATATATAATTTGTGTAGTATCGTGCATATTTTCGGTGACTACTTTCTCATATCTGATCTATGTAGCACTGTGCATCTCTTTGGTAACTATTTCTCAAATCTGAATTGCGTATCACCATGCATATTTTCAAACTATTTTCTCATATCACCGTGGATCTTTTTGGACTATTTTCTCATATCTAAGTTATGTAGCTTCTTACGTCTTTCCGATGACTTCTTAGATTTGATTTGTGTAGTTCTTTGCATTCTTTCGGTGACTCCTCAAATTAGATTTGCATAGTTTTGTGCGTCTTTTCATGACTTTTTAGATCAGATTTGTGTATGGTTGTGCCATCATTCCAGCCCTACCTATATAATTTCTCTTTTCTATTAGGGTCGTGCCTGAAGAAGAGCCTTGGACCCTTGGAGTAACTGGTAAAGTTGTTTTCATGTGGCTAGGAGGTCGCTGGCTCAAGCCTTGGAAATCACCTCTAACAAAAATGCAAAGGTAAAGGTTGCGTACAATAGATCCTTGTGGTCGGTCCCTTCTTTGGATCCTGTGGATAGCGAAAACTTTAGTGCACCGAAATGCCATTTTCCTGGTATGGTCATGTCATCATTCCGACCCTACCCATATAATTTTCTTTTCAAGTAGGGCTGTGCCTTCATTTCGACTATTCTTAATTTTTCTTAGATTTTGACCACTTTTCATACGTCAAATCTAATATTTTGGCGCGTGAGCACGTTCCAACCAATTTTTCCGTGACTTTTTCAAGATCTATTCATCTATTGATTTTGAGATAACCCATACATTTTATACCAGTTTTCGGCAATTTTTCAATGACAAATACTTTTCGGCGACGTTTACTACTTTTGCAGCCGCTTTTCAGTTTGTTTCTTTTCAATTATGATTGCCCAGACGTCCTGAGTAGTCTGTACCAGTTTTCTTGTAGATATTATAACCAAGTCTTCATGAGTTATTATATTAATTATATCTATGGCAAGCTCGGTATGTATTGATCTATATGCACCAGCATGAGGGAGAGTGTTAGAATTGGAGTAGGAATAGGAATAGTATATAGAATTCTAGTTGGAAAAGTATTTTAATGTAGTGTTCTACTTGAAAAATGAGTCTATAATTAGGGTTTCAGTTAATAATGTAGATACAACAATTCAATAATATTTTTCTCTTGTGTTTCCTTATAGTTAAAGTTTTCCATTTATAGCCTGTTTGATATATGATACATAGTTGATCAAATTTTTTCGCTTGATGAAAGGCTTGACTAAAATAAATAGTTGTTTCCAATTATATCTGTCCAACACTCACTGACAATGGAAAATAGAAAACAATACAGTAGAAGGAATATGAAGTTTCTTGTGAACTGTTTACTTCAGTATCATTTTCCCTTTTAGTACTTGTTACAAATTTTATTTCTCAAGTGTACGATACAGATTTCATTTCTCAAGTGTACGATATTGTGGTCTTATGTGAGAATTAATCATGGAAACCCAATGGAACCATGCTGGATCCTTGACTTAATGCTGCATAGAGCCCGGTTATGTAGAGCTATAATGGAGCTACAAATTACAGGGTTGCTTCGTATTCGAAGAAAATGACGCCCTGATTATATGAATAGAGTGGGCTTTGGAATGTAATATGTGTATGGTGTGTTGTGAAGAGGTTCTTACTTTTCACTTGGATATTTTCTCTTCATCTTTATTCATACATTATATAATCAACTTAAGCCAAAAGTTTTGTTCCATGTTAATTTGTGTAGTGAGTGATCAACTGCTAAATCAAAATTATGTGAAATAAGCTATACAAGATGGCCATCACAGTTCCAAGCATGGTAAAAAAAATTTAAGAGTTATATGATTAGAGGTTTATTACTCGGCTGAGAAGGTTGGTACAGATCAATGGAAGGTGTCACTGGTCTAGACTTTGTGTTGTGTGGAGCAGGATCCTCATAGGCTGAAATGACATCTTGGACCATGGTACAAGGTATGCATTAACTTAATTATATTAGATGTTACTAAACAACCTTGGTTGGTGGCTGTTCCATCAAAGAAAAAGCTATCATCTATCTTGTATCACGTTACAATGACTGTTGGATTTACACCTAACCATAAACCTTTCTCTTGGTGATTTTATTGAATAAGTATCACTTGGTATTTCTTATGTTAAATAACTTTATTCTTTTGCCTCAATTCTCTTCTGTAATTTTGATGAACCAACTAATGTGTTCTCTTTACTATTTAATGCACTGAGAAAAATAACAGAAAATATTTGCAAGTTGCAGCTAATAACTGCAACTAAGTCCTTTGCCGTTTTGAGTATACATCAAAATAGTCCTCATTGATGTCAAAGTTTTAAATTTTAAATTCTAGATTGATGTATAAGGGAATATCTCCTATTTCGTTTTAACTTTTGAGTTGATGATAAAAATAATTTAAGGTTGCAAATAAAGGTAAAGTAAAAGTAATTATTGGGTATGGATCTCTCTCTAAGAAAGATTCAAGCGAATTGCAATAGAATCTTTACCAACTTGGTTTTAACAATTTGAATTTTTTCACTCCAAAATACAATAGTCCACAAAATTGTATGACTCAAACAAAGTCTAGATTAGTGGAGGCAAGCTACATTATGAGCATCATTAAAAAAAGTATTATTCTTTTTTGTGGTGAAGAGATACTTTATCTCTTTTTTCATCATAACTTTTTTTGCTTTCACTACACAACCCCACCTTTACATGCACACTAACAATACTTTTCATGCAAAACATAGAGAAGGTAGATTTCTATTTATAGGTGCAGAAGTTTTTTCATGAATGAGTAAGATGAAATGTTGGTAACTGTGTTGGTAAATAAAAAATTAGATGTTAGTTTCTTAAATTTGTTATCTCCCTATATTCAAAACAACAAAATTTGAAAATACATGATGCACAAACTTATTTCGAGCCTATAATTTGTTTATGTATTCTTAAAAAATTTCTCCTAGGATAGAATAAAATTCTATTTTGTAATGCATTATTTCAATTGACAAAATTGCGCAAATTTAAATGGTTGAGCAAATCATACGAATTAATTTCTTTTTTTTTAAAAAAAAAGAAATACAAAAGTAAGGGGAGAAAGTTTACGTATTTCAATATTTTTCAATGTCTAAAATTTGAAGCAAGACCTTTGATTTTATAGACAGTAAAAGGGTGAGATAAAGAGGTGCAATAAAAAATGTGTCTTCAAAAGGTGCCTTTTCTCATTTCTCATATACATCTTAAAACCCCAATGATATTTCACATAAATAGAGATGATTATATGATGAAAATATGCATGAAAAAATAGTGTAATTATAAGGATTAATCACATATGGATAAAAGGATTAATCTCATGTGGATAAATAAGTCTCCCTTTGAAATTTTCATAAGGAATATATGTTGTATATACACGATCAATTAGTAGATTTGAGATTGTACCATTGACTTTTGGTGTCTATCTAGGTAGACAATCATAAGCCACACAATCAATCCTTTAACCGTCTTTTATTCTCATTATTTGATTTTATAAGTGCATTTAGAACTAAATCCTACTGCATCCTTCTTGACGTGGCTTATAGTTCACACTTACATATGTATACACATGTAGATGCACTATTTGATAATCTCATTTCAAACTTATAAATCATTAAAAAACAATAACACTTTATGTTGATACCGAACATTTTATTCACCATGAGAATGGATCATTATTTTATTTTGACATTGTTGAACCGTCAACCATAATTTTGTTTTCTCCTTAAACTTAGATTTGGGATCTCCAATTTTCTAAGTAGAGTAACCACCATAATTACTAGTCCTCGGACATAGTTTCAAATCTTTTGATGATGAACCCCCTCTAGTTAGACCTTTTGTAAATGAATTCGACACATTATCCTTAACCTTAAAAAATTAACCACTAGAGAGTTTTTGTCTAAGGTATTATGTCTTTGCAGAATGTGATGAGATTTCTCATGATAATTAATGCTCCCAACCCTTCCTATTGTTTTTTGACTATCAAAGTATATACATTTAGGTGCCTAAGATTTGGGGAAAATGGAATGTCATCTAAGAAGTTTCAAAGCCATTCAACTTCTTCACTATTTTACCTAAAGCTATTAAATAAAATTTCATTGTTGCTCGAGCTGCATATCTGTTTGCATGACTTACACAATGCTGCTTCTCTACCAATGCTAAAAATATATTAACTTGTGAATTTAGTTTCAACTTATTTCAGTGATAAATTTTCATCACAATACCCCTTAATGATCGTTGGATACAAATTATAGGACAAAATTTAGTCTTAAGTTTATCTCAAGTATCTTAAAATTCGTTTCATTATCATTCAATGATTTTAGTCGAAATCACTTATGTATCAATTTAGTTAGCATATCGCACAAGATACATATGGACATGCACAATTTATAATGTACATCAAACTTTTCAACACTTGAGCATACTCCGAGTAAGACTTACTTTGACATTAATTCTATGCAAGAGCAAAATTTTAATCAAATTAGAGATCTTGCTATTTTGAAGTCTATGCATTTGACACTTTCAAGTACTAATTAAATAAAATGCGACTTTGACACTGTTAGATTTTGAAGATTCTTGTGAACTTTAATTCCTAGAATAAAATCGACAACTCCTAAGTTGGTCATGTCAAAATTTTTAGAAAGCATACATTTTGTAGCATTTATGCTAGTACTATCTAATTATTAACATATCATCAACATATAGGTAAACAATGGCTACATGATTTGGAGTATTTTTAGTGTAAACACATTTACTACACTCGTTAATCTTAAAATCACTCGACAACAATGTTTCAAATTTTACACGTTATTGTTTGAGTACTTTTTTTTTAATTCATATAGTGACTTAATACGACGTACAATATTCTTTTATTTTCTAGGAACCGCAAGCCCATTAGATTGTTTCATATAAATTTTTTTCTCCAAATCTTCATTTAAGAAGATTATTTAATGTAATACCCCAAAAATCCAAACCCATGTTAGCGCCATGTTTCAAGCTCATGCATTATACATCATGGTTCTTTGATAGTTTTATGAGTTAGTTTGATATTTATTAAGGTCTCAAATAACTCTCAGTTGTTAGATGAATCAAAATAATCCTTACCGATTGAATTTTTGAATAAGAATGTTGCTTTAGTCAACTTCAAATGAGCATATCATTTTCTCTACTTATAATTTTCCATTTCAAGACCCACCAAATTGTAGGAAATTGAATTAACTTTCCAACAATTCTAATTTCACCCAAATTCGATAGTCGGTTGAGAAGTTATGGCGATTTTAGTGAGAGCAGTAGAACCCCGCGATAAGTACCGCATCGCGGTGAAGGATAAATTTGCAATTGTCTGATTTCCAGTGTAGCACCATGATTAGCCCACATCATGGTAAAGTTCCAGTTCACGTTCATCCTTTTCTAGCAAAGCACCACGATGGCGCCGCATTGCACCAAGGTGCAATTTCACGATCGTCCATTTTCTAGTGACGCATCGCGATGGCACCGCATCACGCCAAGGCAAAATTTCACACCCATCCTTGGACTACAATTACAGTGAAATTCCAATGACTCACCGCATTAGCACCGCGTCGCGGTGATGGTCAAAATTGGAATTTTCTGTGATGAAAATTAAATTTCTCCTATGGGCAGTTTGGTATTTTTCCCATGACCCCAATCCATGAAAAACACAGGATTAAAGCCCCAATAGCCTTATTAGGTCATTATTTTATTCAATTTCTCCCAAATTAAAAGTATTCTGTTTCAAGAACATACCGTAGCCCTAAAGATTCAAGGTCAAATCTCAAGAATTCACCATCAATCCTCACAAATTTATAAACCAAGGTATGCTAAGTGTTCATTCATGGTCCCTTTTATCCATGGAGCCCAAGTATCCAATTTTAAATTCAAGTTATGATCTTTACAAGTTATTTTGATTTTAAATTATGATTTTAACTATGAACTCCCATGAATTGTAATTCCATACCATGTTTACATGAAATTGTTGTTGTTATCAAACTCCACATATTTTAATGTTGTTATTTGCTGATTAAATCCATAATTGGTTATGTTGGTATTGAAATAATGCTATTACTACAAACGTTAAACTATTCCCATTCTTAGCTTGAACTATGAACATCTAGTGTTTGATGAAATGCCTACAAGAATGGATTTTGATATAAATGTTTTCATGCTAAGTCCTTAAAGTTTTAGTATTATTTTACTATTATTGCTATCGAGTCCTAGGGATTATGGGTACCCATAAAACATAGCTGTTTAATTAGTCTCAGTAACTTCAGATTAGTTTTAGAATATGTTATGAGCATTATCAGTTCAGTCAGTTATCATAGTTAGTTAATTCAGTCTTTTGAGTTAGTTTAGTTGGGAGTAGAATTTAGTACCGAGTGAACCTATGGATGGGGGCTCACCTTCCAGTTGAGGGTGTGACTTTTAGTAGCAGTCCCTATATTCCAGAACTATGTAGCCAGCGTGGGTTGAGATGTTAACCTGCTAGTTAAGGGTGGATCTCATACGGGTACCTGCCTTTTGAGGGTAACCCTTAGTTCTTTGGGACAACACTTTAGTGGATCCACAAAGCCAGCGTTAGTACCCGTGGCTCGGTACTGACACCCTTCTAGCTAGTCTCACAGGTTGGATCCCAAATTGGTCATTGGGGTATGTTTGTTAGATGATAACTTCCACGGTCTCAGTCTAGTAATCAACTCAAAAATTCAGTTTCAATTGCTTGACCATAGGATATAACTATCAGTAATTCATTTATCAGATTTTAGTACTTTAGTATTTACAGATTATATTTAGAACATGTTATATGCTTGGTCATGCATCCTCAACATTTATAGATTTTATGTATCCTCAGTATTTATCAGATTACACACATCTTCAATGCTTACAGATTTCATGTGTTCTATTCACTATCTTATGCTACTTATTCAGTCAGTTATTACTCATGTTCATGAAACCATGCATGTTAGCCTACCTCATTTAACATACCAGTACATTCAAAGTACTGATCACATACTCTTTTCTTGTGCTATGATGTATCATATCATAAGTTTAAACGCTCAGTTCCCGAATCATGTATAAACTTTCCAGATTATTAGCTGTAGCAGTGGTGAATACTCATATTTTAAGGATAGACCATTTTTATCTTCATGTTTTCAGTTCTGTAGATGGAGTTAGTTGGGGCTTGTCCCATCAACTCTTATTTAGGCAGTTTAGAGACTTTCGGATATTTCAGATAGTCAGTCTATTTATGTTTATTTTTATTAGTTTTAGATAGTTGTTTTTTAGATTCATGAATCAATGTTATTTTTAGTTGCTAAAACCTTATGGCTTATTATATGTTCTTCTACATATGTTATTATATTATTCAGTGCTCACAGTAGGTACCAGCTTATGGGTTAGCTTATGATCCATCGAGACTGTAAGCACCATGTGGCACCCAGGGTGTACTCTCGAGACTGTAAGCACCATGTGAGTAAGTTCATGTCTGGTGTATCTAACAGTGTGGTCAAGGAGTGTAGGACTACAATGTTGATAAAGGAGATGGACCTATCTAAGATTATGCTCCATGCCCAACAGATTGTAGAATAGAAGACTAAGGAGAGAGAAAGAGAATAAGAGAGCTAGAATGGGTAGCTTTAATTTTACTCAGCCAAAGTCAGAAGGTGGTAACCATCCCCAGTTCTATCAAAAATCTTTGGTCCCAGCTCCATCTTCAGCCAGTGCTCCTGTGCCCAAATTCAGAAATGACAATCGTGATAGGGCTCCAGGCTCTAACTCCCAAGGTAGTGTAAACAGTGGTCATACGAATCCTCTTTGTCAAAAATATGGTAGAAATTATCAGGGTGTTTGTAGAGCTGGTAGTGATGTTTGTTTTGGGTATGGAAAGCCAGGCTACAGAGTCAGGGATTGCCCAAAGAGTGGTCAGCAGGGTCAATCCAGTCATCCTCCAGTTCTAGCTGGTTGCTCGACTCAGTAGGGTGCCGCTTCCAATGCTACCAGTGGTCAGTGTCCAAACAGATTATATACCCTTCAGTCTCGATAGGATCAAGAAAATTCTCCTGATGGGGTCATTGGTACGTTGTAAGTCTTTTATTTATATATTTATAATTTATTAGACCCTGGAGCTTCTCTTTCTTTTGTAACCCCTTATAGAGCTGTCAACTTAGGAGTCAGTCTCGAAATCATAGTAGAGCCTTTCTCAGTGTCTACCCCAGTAGGTGTCTCTATTGTATCCTGACGGGTATATAGGAATTGACTGGTTACAGTGTCTCAAAAATTTACTTCAATTGATCTTGTGGAGTTAGAGATGGCAGAATTTGATGTCATTCTTGACATTGATTTGCTTCACTCATGCTATGCTTTAGTTGATTATAGAAATAGAGTGGTTCATTTTTAGTTTCCAAATGAACTTATCCTTGAATAGTGGGGTAGTACTACAGTGCCTAGAGGTCAGCTTGTTTCGTACCTTAGAGCGAGGAAAATGATATCCAAGGGGTGTATTTATCATCTTATTCGAGTCAAAGAATCTAATCCTGACCTAACCTTGAGTTAGTTTCAGCAGTGAGGGAATTTCCAGATATGTTCCCTGAATACCTTCTCAGAGTTCCTCCCGAGAGGGAAATTGACTTCAGAATAGACCTTCTTCCAAATACTCAACCTATCTCTTTTCTTCTATATAGAATAAATCTAACCGAACTCAAAGAGTTGAAAGAATATTTGAAAAATCTCCTAGATAAGGGATTTATCAGGCCCAATATCTCCCTGTGTGGCATGCCAGTTCTGTTCGTTCATAAGAAAAATGGTTCTCTTAGAATATGTATTGACTATCGTCAGTTGAACAAAGTCACCATCAGAAACAAATATCCACTTCCCAGAATTGATGACCTATTCGACCAACTTCAGGGTGCCGGTTATTTTTCTAAGATAGATGTCAGATCTGGCTATCATCTGCTTAGAGTCAGAGAATGTGACATTCCAAAAACAACTTTTAAAACTCGATATGGTAACATCGAGTTTCTTGTCATGTACGTTGGTCTCACAAATGCCCCAGCAGCCTTTATGTACTTGATGAATCGAGTGTTCAAGAAGAACTTGGATATGTTCATCATAGTCTTTATTGATGATGTTCTTGTTTACTCCCGCAATGAAAATGATCATGCAGACTGCCTCAGGATAGTATTGCAGACTCTTAGAGCCCATCAGTTATTTGCTAAATTCAGTAAGTGCAAATTTTGGCTAAGATTAGTAGTTTTTCTTGGATATATTATTATCTGTGATGGCATTAGAGTCGATCCTCAAAAGATTGAGGCAATGAGAAACTGGACCAGACCTATCTCTACATCAGATATAAGGATTTTCTTAGGTTTCGCTGGCTATTACCGATGGTTTTTTGAAGGATTTTCATCTATTGCATCCCCCATGTCCAGATCGACTCAGAAGAAAGTCAAGTTCCAGTGGTCAGATTCTTGTGAGAAGAGTTTTCAGGAGTTGAAGACTCGACTTACCATAGCCCTAATTTTAATGTTACCAGATAGTTCAAATGGGTTTATTATGTATTGTGATGCTTCTAGAGTTGGTTTGAGGTATGTTTTGATGCAAAGGGGTAAAGTTGTGGCCTATGCCTCTCGACAACTTAAGTCCCATGAAAAGAATTATCCTACCCATGATCTTTAGTTAGTAGCTATTGTGTTTGCCTTAAAGATTTGGAGGCACTATATGTATAGGGTGCATGTTGATGTATTCACAGATTACAAAAGCTTGTAGTATGTATTTTCATAGAAGGATTTAAATTTGCGTCAGAGGAGATATAGTTAGATTTGTTGAAAAATTATGGTATGAGTGTTCTGTATCACCGAGGCAAGGCCAATGTAGTGGCAGATGCCCTAAGTAGATTGTCTATGGGTAGTGTTGCTTATGTTGAGGGTGACAAGAAGAAGTTAGTTCAGGAAGTTCATCAGCTTTCCAGGTTAGGTGTTCATTTGGTTGATTCAGCTGAGGGTAGCATTTGGGTTCAGAATAGTTCCAAATATTTTGTAGTTTCTGAAGTAAAAGAAAAGCAGGATAGGGATACTAGTCTGGTGAAGTTGAAGAAGCCAGTCAGAGGTCAGAAATTAGAGGTTTTCTCCCAAGGGGAAGATGATGTGTTTCATTGCTAAGGTAGACTCTGTGTGTCACGTATTGGTGAGCGGAGACAGTGAATTCTTACAGAAGCACATAGTGCGTATTACTCGATTTATCCATGGGCCACAAAGATTTACCGCGATCTGCGAGAAGTCTATTGGTGGAGTGGGATGAAGAGGGATATTGCAGAGTTTGTGGCTAAGTGCTCTACTTATTAGTAGGTTAAGATTAAGCATCAGAAGCCTAGTGGGTCTATGTAGGAGTTCAGTATTCCCACTTGGATGTGGAAGGAAGTGAACATGGATTTTGTGATAGGTTTTCCTCGTACTCGTTGTCAGCATGATTTAATTTGGGTCATTCAGACAGGATGACCAAATTAGCCTATTTCTTGTCAGTTCATACTTCTTATTGAGCCAAGCACTATCCTAATCTCTATATTAGAGTGTTGGTTAGGTTTCACGGTGTCCTCTTGTCCATCATTTTAGAGTACTCAGTTTACCTCTAACTTTTGGAAAGCCTTTCAGAAGGGTCTTGGTACCCAAGTTCACCTCAGTACAGCCTTTCACCCTCTGATAGATGGTCAGGCAGAAAGGACCATTCAAACCCTTGAGGATATGTTAAGAGAGTGTGTCATCGACTTTAAGGGCAGTTGGGATGACTATTTTTTTTTGATTGAATTCACGTATAATAACAGCTATCATTCCAGTATTTAGATGGCTCTGTTTGAGGCTCTGTATTGAAGGAGATATAGATCTCCAATTGGTTGGTTTGAAGTAGGAGAAACCACTTTGATAGGGATTGACTTGGTATTTGATGCTTTAGAGAAAGTACAGTTGATTAGGGGAAAACTGAAGGTAGCCCAGAGCTAACAGAAATCTTATGCAGATGTGAGAAGGAAAGATCTTGAGTTTGAGATTGGTGATTTCATATATCTGAAGATCTCTCCTATGAAGGGAGTGAAGAGGTTTGGTAAGAAAGGGAAGCTTAGTACCCGATATATTGGTCCTTACAGAATTTCGAGCCATTTCAGAAAGGTGGCTTATGAGTTTCAATTGCCTGCAGACTTAGCATCAGTGCACCCAGTCTTTCATATCTCTTTGTTGAAGAAGTGCATTGAAGACCCAGCAGTTGTCATTCCTTTGAAAAGCATAGATGTTTAGAACATCTTTTCTTACAAAAAAATTCCAATCGAGATCCTTGATCGACAAATTCGTAGACTAAGGAACAAAGAAGTTCCGCTAGTCAAAGTTCTTTGGCGGAATCAATTTGTTGAGGGAGCCACTTGGGAAGTAGAAGTAGATATACGGACCAAGTACCCTCATCTTTTCTCCGCAAACTCAGAATCAGCTTCAGGTAATGATCTTCTTAGAATTTCTCATTCCCATACTCAGTTTCAACTGCATATCATTCTCATGTTAGTCATGCATTCACAGAACTAGTTAGGTCATATGTCATGTCTCAGACTCAGTCATGTAATCATGTTTTTGTCATGTATATTCAAAATGTAATTTCAGTTCCTCAGTGTTTTCAGCTTAAACAGTCTCATTCGAGGATGAATGTTCCCAAGGGGGAGATATTTTAATACCCCAAAAATCCAAACCCATGTCATCGTTATGTTTTAAGCTCATGCATATTACATCATGGTATTTGATAGTTTTATGAACTAGTTTGATGTATATTAAGGTCTCAAATAACTTGCAGTTGTTAGACGAATCAAAATAATTCTTACCGATTGATTTTTGTATAAGAATGTTGCTTTAGTCAACTTCAAACGATCATATCATTTTCTATACTCATAATTTTCCATCTCAAGACCAACCAAGTTGTAAGAAATTGAATTAGCTTTCCAACGATTTTAATTTCACCCAAATCCGATAGTCGGTTAAGAAGTTATGGCAATTTTAGTGAGAGCAGTAGAACCCCGCGATAAGTACCGCATCGTGGTGAAGGAAAAATTTGTAATTGTCTGATTTCCAGTGTAGCACCACGATTATCCCACATCACGATGGAGTTTCAATTCATATTCATCCTTTTCCAGCAAAGCACCACGATGGTGCCACGTTGCACCAAGGTGCAATTTCACGATCGTTTATTTTCCAGTGACACATCACGATGGCACCTCGTCACGCCAAGGTACAATTTTGGACTCATCCTTGGACTACACTTACAGTGAAATTCCAGTGACTCACCGGATTAGCATCACGTTGTAGTGTTGGTCAAATTGGGATTTTCAGTGACGAAAATTAAATTTCTCCTAAGGGCAGTTTGGTCTTTTTCCCATGACCCTAATTCGTGAAAAACACAGGATTAAAGCTCCAATATCCTATTATTTCATTATTTTATTCAATTTCTCCCAAATCAAAAGTAGTCTCTTTGAAGAACAAACCCTAGCCGTCAAGATTTAAGGTCAAATCTGAAGAATACACCATCAATCCTCACAAATTTATAAACCATGGTATGTTAAGTGTTCATTCATGGGTCCCTTTCACCCATGGAGCCCAAGTATCCAATTTTAAATTCAATTTATGATATTTTCAAGTTATTTTGATTTTAAATTATGATTTTAACCATCAACTCCCATGAATTGTAATTCTATACCATGTTTACATGAAATTATTGTTGCTATCAAACCCCACATGTTTTAATACTGTTATTCGTTGATTAAATTCATAACTGGTGATGTTGATATTGAAATCATGTTATTACTACAAGCTTTAAACTATCTCCATGCTTAGCCTGAACTATGAACATCAAGTGTTTAATGAAATGCCTACAAGAATGGATTTTGATATAAATGTTTTCATATGAAGTACTTAAAGTTTTAGTATTATTTTACTATTATTGCTATCGAGTCCTGTGCATTATGAATACCCCAAAAAATTAGTTTTTTACTTAGTCTCAGCATCTTTAGATTAGT
Organism: Capsicum annuum; assembly: GCF_002878395.1. Lineage (NCBI taxonomy): Eukaryota > Viridiplantae > Streptophyta > Magnoliopsida > Solanales > Solanaceae > Capsicum > Capsicum annuum. The sequence goes on from NC_061113.1 coordinate 170,333,335, forward strand.
TTTAGAATATGTTATGAGTATTATCACTTCAGTTAGTTATCATAGTCAGTTAAACTCAGAACAATTTAGTTTTCTGAGTCAGTTCAGTTGGGAGTAGGATTTATCACCGAACACACCCAGGGATTAGGGCTCACCTTCTAATTGAGGGTATGACCTTTAGTAGCAGTCGCCGCATTCCCAAAATACGTATCCAGCGTAGGTTAAGATGTTAACCTGCCAGTTGAGGGTTGATCTTATACGGGTACCTGCCAGTTGAGGGTAACCCTTAGTCCTTCTGAGCAACACTTTAGTGGATCCACACAACCAACATTAGTACCCGTGGCACGGTACTGACACCCTTCCAACTGGGTTCACAGGTTAGATTCCAAATTGCTCATTGGGGCATGTCAGTTAGATGATAGCTCCCACAGTCTTAGTCCAGTAATCAGCTCAGTAATTTAGTTTCAGCTGCTTGACCATAGTATATAGATATTAGTAATTTAGTTATCAAATTTCAGTACTTCAATATTTACAGATTATATTCAGAACCTGTTATATGCTTGGTTATGCATCCTTAGCATTTTTAAATTTCATGCATCCTCGGTATTTATCAGATTTCATGCATCTCCAATGCTTACAGATTTCATGTGTTATATTCAATATTTCATGCTACTTATGCAGTCAGTTATTACTCATGTTCATGAAACCATGCATGTCAGCCTACCTCATTTATCATAGTAGTACATTCAAAGTACTGATCGCTTAGTCTTTTCTTGCACTATGATGTATCATATCATAGGTTCGAACGCTCAGTTCCCGGATCGCGCATAGACTTTCCAAATTATCAGCCGTAGCAGTGGTGAGTCCTCATATTTTAATGAAAGACTATTTTTATCTTCATGTTTTCAGTTCAATAGATGAAGTTAGTTGAGGGTTGTCCCATCAACTCTTATTCAGGCAGTTTAAAGGCTTTCTGACATTTTAAATAGTCAGTTGGTTTATCTTTATTTTTATTAGTTTTAGAGATTTGTTTTCTAGAATCATGATTTAGTATTGTTTTTAGTTGCTAAAACCTTAAGGCTTATCAGTTGTTCTTTTGCATATGTTATTATATTATTCAGTGCTCACAATAGGTACCAGCTCATGGGTTAGCTTGTGGTCCCTCAGACTATAAGCACCGTGTAGCACCTAGGGTGTACTCTCAGGGCATTACATTTAATATTCATTTGATGATGTTGCAGACCGTACACAATGACCAAACTATTAATATTAGAATACATATATAATACTTGTTACTAGTGAGTATGTATCAAAATAACCAGGTCTTCTCATTGTCTAACTTCTTTGCCAACAACTCTTGCCTTATATTTGTCAGTATTGTCGTACATATTTTCCTCCTATAACAGATAGGTCATCTGTTGGGAGAAATTAAAATTGTAGGAAGACCTGTTGATTTTCTCCAATAGATGAGTTATCTTTTTTCTGTTTATTTTTTTTTTATCTCTATGATTTGCATTGACAATTATGGCATTCCAAATGGATGTCACAATAGAAGCTTCTGCTGAACAACATACCATCATAGCTGATAATCCATCAGCTGCTTTTAAAGAGGAAGAAAAAGTAAATCCTGTTAGTCAAGGAGAACGAACGAATTATCCATTTGAAGAGTTCAACATATTGGAAAAGACTCCTAAAAAATAACAAAGTTGATCAGCGACTATTCAGAACGGATTGTTGATGGGTTGTTAAAGAAGCTTCATGCCAATAGGTAGATAAATTATTTTTAAAAATATTGATTTATACAATTATTCTTGTAAAATGATGAAATTAACATATATAAGTCCTGAAGAAAAGACGAACACTATAAATTGAACCAATCGGGTTAGTTTTGATATGTTTGACTTTGTTGTTGCACATCCCAAAATGAAGAATTGGTTCTATTTGATGTCACAACCCCAAACATGCTAGAATGATGATGTTTAAATGTCAGATATATATATATATATTATTATTATTAATACTGTACGTAATTATACCTGTTTATTAATTTTATTATTACATATTTTGAAATGTGCAACACATCAATGTCATTTTTTACAACTTCTGAAAGAAGGCCAAGTTGCAAACATAACAACACTACAAATACATGACAGACAACTATTTGTTCAAATTTTACATCAATAAGGATTACGATCTTTGTCAACAACAACTGAAAGTTCTTCTAAATGAGGAATGTTTAATCAACATCATCAAAGGTTTTAGAATTCCATCGGCCATACCTCGTCACTTGATCAATGAAGTGTACATCCCAATTAAATATGATGATGACTTACATTGGGTGTTGGCGGTTATTGTTCTAAAAGAGAGGTGCATTCTAGTTTATGACTCGATATCGCGAAGGATACGTTCTGGGCCATTATCAAAGATACAAAAGCTGGACAAAATATTTCTTACTTACCCTGATATAAGTGGCTTTTTGGATCAAAAGATTCATACTGATTGGTCGATGATTGAAGCATACCGAGATAAAATGGATAATCCATTTGATGTGTTATATGTTAAAGGAATTGCTCAACAATCCAGTGGTAGCCTGTAAGTATCATCATGATTTAGTTTCATAAATTCCATAACTCTTACATTAATTACAAGATATACATTATCTGACTTTGACATACACAGGGATTACAATCTTTTTATTACCGCTTATGCCGAGTATTTGAGCGATAGATTACAAGTACCAAATGATGGACTTGATGCTAGATGACTTAGTAAAAGATATGCTACTCTTTTATATAAATATGGAGAAGTGAAGATTGAGAAAACCTACGTAAGAGATATTAAAAGTCCACGATGAGCAAAGCCGAACTCCATATCACCGGATGAAGAACAACTGGTCAATATTGATTAGATCTTTGTAGATTTAGTCTGTCAAAGTATATAACCTCTCCTTAGGAATTGTTGGCTTCAAAACTTAAATTGCAAATATTTATCTTCTATAACCATAATAATTTTTTACAGTTCATTTATTTGTTTATTTGTTTAATGTAATATATGAAGGCTTTGATTTATTTTATTTTATCTATGAATTTTATTTTATCCTTAGATTTGAACTTATTAATTGAAATGAAATACTAGATTCAAACTTTGTAAAAGATAATGGATCTTTTGCAACAGATGACACGTCTGCTAAAATTTCTCTCTTTTTAAAAATTAGTTAAGATCAATTGGGACCAAACTAATTTTTTCAAACCATTTCATCTTGTTGCGAAAAATGTTTCATCTGTTCAACTCTCCTTTCTCTCAATAAATTAAACCACAACTACGCAATATATTACTCATCTATTGCAATAAATAATTTTATCTATTTGTTCGTTTACAATATATTACTCATCTATTGCAACAGGTTACCCATATATTGCAATAGATGTCCTTTTTATCTGTTTGGTCATTTCCAAGGAATTACTCATCTGTTGCAATAGATAAAATATGTGTTTGAAAATTTCCATAGATGATACATCTATTGCAATAGGGTTACTCATCTGTTTCAATTTATGCAATGTAGACAAGTCTATATCTGTTTGGCCTCTTCAAACATATGAGACATCTGTTGCAACAGGTTAGTCATCTATTGCATTATGCAGATGTCTATATCTATATAATGCACTTTTTATAATATTTGAACTTAGTAACTATTTTTTGTACAAATTCATAAGTTTGCAAATTTAATAAACCAATACAATTGTCATCAAGCATAAAAATTAAAAATTGTCATTACTTAAAATAAAAATTGTCATCATGTTTTTACATTTTCTTTTTTACATACAAGCTCCAAACATTCATTTAGTACCCCAGCAACCTAGACCTCTTGCATCCTTGTCACAGTGTTGTCATTCAGGAAGGTCCTTGGATTTGACATTTCTGTGCCGATTAGCAAACATTCGATATATGCTAGCGCGTATGACCCGTACGTGGCACTGGTTAGATTTCTCTCAAGGTCCTTGTCCTTTTTTTGACATTCAAAAGTCAATATTTCTTTGAACACTTTCTCTGGAAAGTGATTCATTATGTTACTTTGCTTCAACAATTTTGAGAACAAGTGCAATAATGGCTGCATCTTTGTAAAAAATTGCCCTCCTCGAAGATAGGTAAGTTGCAGTCATAAATATTCATGTGTCCCTCATAGAGAAGGATCTCAAGAGTCACAAAATGTTTTTTCTCTAGGTTCATGACTGCAAGAATTCTCTTTGTCCTAATCCAATCTATTCCATGTGGATATTGCCTCTTCTTTCTAACATAGTCAATCATATCTTGATCCCATTTGAATGTAGAAACTAAGAAATCAAATACTGTACCACCGGGAGTTGACTCTAGCTTACATATATCTTCGTACCTTCTCTTTTGAAATTGTTGCAGAAGTTGAGGGCCATTATCCTATCACTAAGATAATAGGCATTTGTGAATGCCAAGTGTCTGACCCTCATGAGGCCGAGAATTTCATCAACATACTGTGGTATAAGAAGACATTTTTTAAATAGGTTAGTAATTATTAAAAAATAAAGTGGAAAGATATAACAGATAGTCCATCTGTTGCATAGGTTCTCTGAATCTGTTAACAGATTACCCATATACTGTAACTTAAGCAACAGATGGATAATTTATTACATAGCTTCTCTTAACCTTTGTTAATAGATTACCCAATTTACTACAACTTATGCAACAACTGGGTAATCTGTTAAAAATATGACTTAGAATGTAAGAAATAAATTAGATTGGAAGGTTAGGTTAGAAAAAGTAAAACTACACTATCCACGTACCACTCCCTCATATTTTTCATATTCTTAAAGTCTTCGGAGGAAAGTAGATTCATGGTGAAGGTTCTTGCGGCATGCTTGGAATTTATGTACCTTCTCAGCAGAGCCTTAAATTTGGCATCAAGAACCGCATATATGCCTACCTTCTTTAATGGTTCCTAAACTTCATCAACTTTTGGAGGAGAAGTAGTTGTAATTTTTTATTTCCTATTTGAAAGTATATGTCGAATTCATCTTTTTTTCTTCCTAACCTCTACTGTAGGAGTGTATGACTCTCTCACCTTCTTAGATGGTATGACACCCCTATTGGATGTTAATAACTTGATAGCATCAGTGAGAGCATCTATTTTTTGATGAGTTCATTCTATCTATCTATGCAATTTCTGTATTTGCAAAGAAAACATGAGCTTGAAGAGGGTTGAGTTGGACCACTGAAGGGGGTGAGTTGGAAAGAATCATCTTGTTGAGCATCCGCAACATGCTCATCATCATACCTAGAAGCAGCATCAACATGGCTTGCACCAACATCAACAACTTCACCAACAACACCATCACCACCAACACCCCCAAAAATAATATCTAAATCTGTTGCACCAGGTTAGTCATGAAGAGCCTCAACATGAGGTTGACCTTCCCTAACTTCTCTTATTATGGATTTTTCTCCAGCCAATTCCTTTTTTATTAACTCCACCTTTGGGTGTACTATTGTATGAACAAGACCTAGAGTAACTAAAGAAATCATCCTCAACTCTTGCTCAGTAGGCACAAGCCATGGTACTTATAAATAAATGTAGATATATTTAAATCAAATAATAATTTACAGTCAGTTGGGTAATATGTGTTGCTAACATAGATAACTTATACAATAGATGATCCATCTGTTATAATAGATGATAAATCTATCACAACAGATTATACATCTGTTGCAATAGATTACTCACCTCTTGTATAAGTTATTATAGATGGGTAATCTGTTAAGTCAGGTTCAGAGATCCAAAGAAATAGATGGGCAATCTGTTGTAATCTGTAGCAATAGATTACCCATCTATTACACTAGTTGCAGTAGATGGGTAATCTGTTAAGATAAATTACAACAGATGGTTCATCTGTTACAACAAATAACCCATCTATTTTAATCTTTCTTTGAGTAAAATTATTCTACTTGAAGAGGACTTACTCATCATTCAAAGGGTTAAAGTTATCAACCTCCTTAATTTTTGTGTTTCTCTTTGCAGCCAACCACCTAAGGATTCTTGAATAAGAAACCTTATCCGGGTAATTCTTAACCTTCTTTTGGAGGTAAGGAATGGCTTTAAATGCCCAAGACAAAAAATGTAAACATGAAGAAAATAAAAAAAAGTCATAATAATTATTCAATTTAAATTAATGCAAGAGTAAACAAAAAGTGATTAAGTTTTCCATGAAAGACCAAGGAAAGCCGTATAAGCTGATCGTATTTGGGGATAGTTTTTTAATAAATATTTAAGAGTCAACTTGTAGCTGCCATATCCCTAGGGATAAATGTTAAATTTATCCAAATCCTGAACAAGCACCAACAAATCATCTTCTATGACTTTGTTGATGTCTTTTGTCAATATAACAAAATGGACAAACAAAACTAAGAACAATTGCTTCTTGTACTTTTTTGGTATGTCTTTATTCTTGAGACCTTCTATCAACCTCATGGCTCTGTAGACACATCCAACAATGTTCCAAAACCTATTTATTTTTCGTTTCCTTTTTTGTTTTGGTAGGTGGTCGCTTGGACAATGTCGTACCTTTATTTGTTGGTGGTGGTTTGTGGGTCCGACTTGCCTTATATTTTTGATAGGTGTTTTCTTGAGGAGTGGTTCATGTGGAAAATCACATCTCAAGCCAATCACTATGGAAAACTCTTTCATGCCAAAACAAATCGGCATGCGTTAGTAGTTAATCTATATTTTATCCATCTTTTTGTTCCTCTCCTTCAAATATTTATCATCACCCATGTACTTGATCCTGTGCTTTGGAAGACCATATACCATGCTCATTTGGAAGTGGGAACAATTGTCCTGAAGCAGGCTAAGAAATTATCCAAAGCAGCAGACCTAAAAAGACCCTCAAGTTTTTCCCTCAACATAATATTCCTAAAATCATCAAAAATTTTCCCCATAAGAGATTTAACTATAAAATCACCAGTTAAATCTGCAGGGTTATCTATCAATATCTCAACTTGAAACCTGTAAATACTAATAGTTTTGACAAGATTATGCTGGGATTTTGATCTTAATTCATGACCCATCGATGATGCATTATCATCATCTTTCTCGTCCTCACTTTCTGCTTCCTCCCATTCCTTTTTATCTTTCTATTCATCTTCTTCCTCCTTACTTTTATTTTCCTTAGCATCCTCTACAGACCCTTCTTCACCTTTCTCAATATCATTTTACTTAATTTAACTATCTTTCTTTATTTTGTTTCATATCTTTCCTCAGCTTCACTATTTCCCAAAAGAGATTGTTTAGGAAGCTCCTCTGAATCCATTTGTACTCTAGCCTTTTTTACTAGTTGGTCAGAAGTTCATCTACTTTCATTTTTTTTTTCTTTTGGGAGACATCTTTTACCTACAAATAAGAGAAAAACAAAAAAATATTACAATTGATGTCTGCATGATTTTTAAAAAAGGTAACACAAAATTTAATAAATACAATACATTACAAAAATATTCCGACAGATGAGCTATCTGTTGGAATAAATGGGTTATTTATTGGAAAAAATCAAAATAATCTTGCTACTGGTTTGATTTGTTCCAATAGGAGATCCATCTATTTCAACAGAAGGAGAATCTGTTAGAAGAGCTATTTTGTTTTATTCCCAAAACTGTCTTATCAGTTACAGCAAATGGAGAATTTGCTGGAAGACCTATTTTAATATCTTTTAATGGATAATCCACATGTTACAACGGGGTGGGTCATCTATTGGAAGTTATAAAAATAGGTAGCAGTTCTGTTTTGATAACTTCCAGCAGATGACCCATCTTTTGCAACAGATGGGTCATCTGTTGAATCAAATTGAATAAGTTTTTCAATCTTTACATCAGATATGTAATCTGTTGGGTGATCCAACACCCCAACACCACCAACACGAACACCAACACTAACACCAAGATCAGCAACACCAACACCAAAACCAACACCACCAACACCATCATCACCACCGATACCAAAACAACCACTACCACCAACAACACTAAAACCACCAACACCACTACCACCACCAATACGAACACCAATACTAACACCACCACTAATACCAGTACCAATACCACTACCACCACCAAAACCAATTCCACTACTAAATCTAGCACCACTAATACAATGCTACCACCACCAATACCATTACCACCACCACCAATACCACCACCACCACCAATATCAATACCACCAACACCAATACTAATGCCAACACAACCATTACCAGTAATACAAACACCATCAATAACAATATCCTGCAAAGCGGTATCATCAGACGTTCTAACTCCCCCTGGAGTTGCTCTGCCTTTTATGTTAATAACAGCGCAGAAAAAGAACGCGGCACCCCTAGGCTTGTGATAAATTACAAGCCGCTAAACGCTGTCCTAAAATGGATTCGACACCCGATTCCTAACAAAAGGGATCTTCTCAAACGAACCTTCAAGGCCAACCTTTACAGTAAATTTGATATGAAGTCAGGATTCTGGCAGATTCAAATAGCTGAAAAGGATAAATATAAAACAACATTCAATGTCCCGTTTGGACACTATGAATGGAATGTTTTGCCTTTTGGTCTAAAGAACGCTCCCTCAGAGTTTCAAAATATCATGAACAGCATCTTCAATCCCTATACGTATATGTCAATAGTTTATATTGATGATGTGCTTATTTTCTCAGAGAA